>NC_056567.1:1040503-1054586 GCF_013358625.1 Macadamia integrifolia | reverse complement strand
TTTGGATAAGATCAAAGACCGTGTGTCAGGTTGGAAAGGTAAGATCCTTTCCTTTTTTTTGTAACAGGGTAATTTATTAAGAAGGGAAGAACATCCAAAAAGGAGAGAGAAAAAGAAAAATACAGCTGATGTGACTAGCCCAACTTGTTGTCTCCACCTTCGGCAATGCCATCAGCAGAGAAAGCAAGCGAGCATCCTAGCCAAATCTATATCTGTGCATATTCGCACCATCATTCACAAGCTCTGCTACAATGCGATTAGGAAATTCCACTGAAGTCTCAGACAGGCCAGATTTAGAGGCCTTTTTAACTAGAAAATCTACAATGGGGTTTGCTTCCCAAAAGCAGTGAGTTATTTTCCAAGAAATGGATTCCAAATAATGAAGAAAAACAAATCCATTTTTGGAGAGAAAACCAGGGGATCTATCTTCGTTGAATCGTAGACACCACAGACGCCGAGTCTGATTCTATCCACACATGTGTCACATTATGAGTCTGCGCCATTGCAATCCCTTCCAATACCGCTTCAAACTCAGCCTCGTATATCTTCTTAATACCCAAAAAAATGCTAAAAGAGTCACAAACCTGGCCTTCACTGTTTCGCATCACACCACCTGCTCCAGCTTTACCAGGATTACCCAAGGAACTACCATCCACATTGATCTTTATCCAGCCAGGGGCCGGTCGACACCAGTGCACCTCAAGGGGTGGAGAAGAAACTGGGGGAGAAATCGATAAGCCCAGATTCCTACAGCATAACACGTCTGAAGCTGCCTTAACCTCTTTGTATGAACTGCCATGACATAGAATCAACTCCTGTCTGATGGATTCAAAAATAAAATTAGCCTGTCTTGCCTTAGCCTCATGCCTTCTTTGATTTCTCTCCCACCATAGATGATAAGTAATTAGCAGAAATCCCATCTTCCATGGCTTTTTAACGTTGAGGCCAGTAGCTCTTCTCTTCCACCATAGAAGGAAGTTAGCAATCGACACCTGGTTTTTCCATTGAATCCCAAAACAATTAAAAAATTTTTCCCATATAGAAATAGAGAATGGGCAATGGAGAAAAATATGATCAATATTTTCTTCGGCCATCCCACAGAGATAACAGCAAGAGGCCAAGTAGACACCTTTGCTTTTAATGATCTCATCTATAGGAAGCTTACAGTGAACCAGCCGCCATCCAAAAGTAGAATATCTAGGGGGTAAGTCCTTTTGCCAAATTAAAAATGAAGCTAGCTGACCCAAATATGGGTTGGCACCATTCTTCCTGGATTACTTGAATAAAAGAGGGATGATGAAGCCAAAATTTGTGCATTCAAAAAGGGCAATTGCCTGGCTTGGTATAGGCCTCCGAGACAGCAAGAATCGGGCAGTGGTCTGAGAAATCTCGATGAAGCACAGATTGGGCGTAGTCCAGAAAGTCATTCAGCCAAGTTTCGTTTCAGAGACCTCTATCCAGAATGGCTACCACATTTCCTCTCCTCCTGTTATTTGACCAAGTGAATTTGGAACCACATGAGGGAATTCACAACAGAGAGCAAGAATCAATCATTGCTTCGAATTCTACAGCCGAACCCAAATAGAAAGCACCCGGACAACGCTTTTCGTGAGAGGCAAGGGTGGCATTGAAGTTACCAACCATAAGCCAAGGGTCTGACATCACAGGCACTACTGCAAGGTCCATCCACAACTCTCTTCTTTTCACCTTGAAACTGTTGGCATGAATGACTGACAAAAAAACATGCTTATTTTTCCAAGCAACCTTGACGGACAGCTACTGCTCAGATTCTGAGACGACAAAAGGCTTGGCCATCCCTCTCTTCCACATCAGCCAGAGATTGGGGACCTTGTCCTCTCTAGTATTATGAATCATGTCCACATCGAATCGATATTTATTGAAAAACAAAGCAAGGCAAGTAGATGAGTCCACCATAGGTTCTGTCAAACAAATGATATCAAGGTTTTTTTCCATAATAAATCTTCTCAAGTCCAAATGATCTGTGGCCTTCTTGAATCCCCTAACATTCCAGAACAATTCTTTCATTGATCACTTTGAAGTATTTTCCAACCGTTTAGACCTTCTGGTATGCTCTGAGGTCATTGGCGCCTTATCCTTCTTTCGAAGACCGACTCCAGCTAGCTCTCACAGAGAAGCTCGGGCAACCATGTCATCAACATGTGCTATTTCTTCATGGTGGAGGAAGACCACCCCGCCCTGAATGATAGTAGGCGATATGGACGTAACTTTGTGTTGAATACGGTCTGAACCATTCTCATCAGATTGATCAAGGCCATTTGCATCAAAATCCATTCCGCACAGCTCATTTGAACAACCAGGTTGGTCGTTTGCACTAGAGTCCTTTGAGATTGCCAAGCTAGAGTCCTGATTAGCTGAATCAACATGATCTTTTTGAATTAGTAGAATAACCTTAATCGACCATGATCTGGAAAGAATCCTATCCACTGCTGCTTCCCTATTATGAGAGCCGTTAGAGGATCCCATAATCGTAGGAGATCGAGTGTGAGAATGGGGAGAAAAATCTCCTCCATCAACGTGCTGGCTGGATAGGTCATCGCCACCTCCACCACCATTCCCTACTCCCATCGCCGGCTAAGACTGGTCGACATCATCTGTAAAAATGGCACCAGGGGTTCCTGGCTCAGCATGGGGGAGCGGAGCAGCTCTTCTTTTTTCTCTACAGTCATGAAGGCTGTGACATATCTTCTTACAATGACCGCATCTTCCAAGACTATCTTTATAAATTATGACTTGAGAGAACTAGAATCGCTCGCCTGTGTTGGGCTGTCGTCTCTCAACTTGTATCTCTTCAATATTTCTGCTACCTACCTCTACCTTTACCATGATCTTGGCATATCCACCCATGGATGCTACACAAGTCCTGCGGTCAAGAGCCATCGGCCTACTAGCAGCCTTGGCCATCGTGAGTAGAACTTTCTCGTGCAAGTATTCAAAAGGAAGGTCTGGGAAGCGAATCCAGACCTTATGGTAAGATTATTTGGTGGGGAGAATGTCAGGCGATTCAGGAGAGAATGGAGCTATGGCTGTGAAGGATGAAGATGGAGGCGCTCAGGAATCTCTGGATTGTGGGCCAGAAGTCCTCCATAGGAAGAAAGGCACGAGGGTGCAGGCCAACGACTTTCATATGCAAAAGCTTTGGGTGTTTTGTCTTGGCTTGCCATTGACACTCTTCCAGAGCCGATTCAGGTCGGGAGTAAATGACGCGTAGTGATCCCTCAGAGAGACTATGAATCAAAGAGATAAAATTTTCGTTTTGCATTAATCGGTAGTGTTAACTTATGATTGATCTCTTTGGATGCCTTGAGAGAGTAGGCTCGGGAAAAATGGAACCTAAGTCAAGGGGTGATAATGCATTCGCTGGGAAAATGATATGTTATCTTTCAATTGCAGTGGGAGGGCGACAAGGTAGCGGTGTGGCAAAGGACCCCCCTTAGGGTTAGTGATCAGGTTATTCGATTTCAACATTGGAAGCCTGATTTCAATATTCACGAGAAGCAATCCTTTATAAAGTTTGTATGGATACACTTTCTTGATCTTCCGCTCGAATATTGGCAAGAAAATGTGCTATTGTCTATTGCAAAGGCTGTAGAGCGCCCTATCGCCTTAGATAGACAAACAAAACAAGGCCTTCTTGGCTACTTTGCGAGGGTGGTGGTGGAGATTGACATCTCTGAGTTGGCAGTAAGGGTGGAGGAAGTCTAGGTTGAGAGATTAGAACCAGACACTTCTCAAGTGTACGGTTTTTGTCAAAAGGTGGTGTATGAGGATAATGTGGAGCGCTGTGCCTACTGCAAATGACTAGGTCATTTGATTTCCAAGTGTAGGCTGAAAAAATTGGATGACGAAAAGTAGTGTGTGGCTGAGAAATTAGCACCGGTTCCAGGGGTGATATGTGTTGAAAATGGAGTCAACTCAGGTGGGAGTAACTCGGTGAGAGAGTCTCCTACCAGGGGACGATCTTCGCCACATCAGCAAAATAATCTTGATCCTATTCAAGATTTAATCTCACCAAATTGAAATTCGTCTAACACTAGGGGAGATATTCAAATAATTTTGGAACCTTTCAAAATTGTCTCGAACGACTTAGGAAAGGAGTCCAATGGTGATTATGATTCTGGAAATAAGGAAGGCTCTGTGTCAAAAACGGTTATAGAATTAGATTCTAATTCTAATCCTCCAAATAAGGAAGACGAGGTGTTTGGCATGGAAGAGTGATCGGATGCTGATTCTGAGGCTCTGTTGACCCGTCAATGGTTCCATCGGGGGGGGGGGGAACCCAGGGTGACGTTTGCTGCTGAGGGCGAGGTTGCAGTTCTGGAGGGGGGGTATCCTTCTTACCATAGAAGACTCAGTGGGGGTCAAAGATGTTGGGAAACATGTCCACACTCCTTGCCATGTTTTGGTGTTAACAAACAAACATCCATCTTTACCTTGATTGATAAAGTGTGATTAGCTTAAAGAAACCCTTAGAAGGTCGAATCAAGACATGAAGCTTAAAGACATGAAACAGCAAACAAGAAGGAAAGAAGATGAAGGGCCAAAGAATGGAAGATTCAAGTGAAGAAGAAGACCACTAGGATAGATTAAGTTATTTTTAATGTAATTTGTAATTTTCGCATACTTATATGTACTCACCTCATGCATGTGCATTGCATCATATTAGAATGACCATAGAGTATGCCTTGACCAAGTATGGAAAGTCTCTAAGTGGTGTGGAACACACAGTAACCTGACTCAAGGGTATTTTATGAAATCTTAAGATTAGTATTAGGAGATGAATCCTTCATAGAAGCTGTAGGAAATTGAGTTGTGATTCCAACGCAATTGATTTAGATCATTCTGAAGTTGGACCGAAAAGTTATGGTCAAAACACTGATGACTGGTCAGTATGACAGCATTCTGTCGAAACAGAGCATGTCATGTTGGCGGTCGACTGGCTGGAAGCCCCGATCGACCGAAACCACCTGAGACCATAGGTGGTCGACCGACTGGAAGCCCCGGTCGAGTGGACCTATCCGAGACCATAGGCGGTCGATCGGTTGAAAGTCCCGGTCGACCGGTGATTGCCTGGAAGTGCCCCAACGGCTATATTTTGCCTACAACGGCTCTTGGCGGTCGATTGGCTACGGATGACGGTCGACCGATGGACCCAGAATATGTCCGTTAGAGCTTAATTCCCTGCCTAAAATGCTTCACTAAGTTCACCTATAAATACCCTAATCACTCTTAATTAAATATTCATTAAGAAAGAGCTTTAAGAGCATTGTTGCAAGCATTAAAGAAGTTTATTTCTACTTGAGTTATTCTATTACACAAATCCCAAACAAGAGGCTCAAGTCTTAATCAAAGTCCTCTACTCTATCCTGTGCAAGTCAAAGCTGTAAGAGAGGACTTTACAAAAGGTGCATCACTTATCATTTATTATTCATTCTCATTTGCACCACACTTGAGGTATTCCTCTTATTCCACTATTTCTTATTAATCTCTGTTTTTACAATTCTAGACTGTACTTAGGATTGTAAGGATACTCTTATCCTAAAAAGAGAAAGGTCTCTCTCTACCTCTAAAAGAGATTGTAAAGGCGTCTCTCTGCCTGGAAAGGAGATTTGTAAGGATACTCTTATCCGTAAAAAGATTGTAAAGGTTTTCTTCCCTACCTACTGTACTGAAAGGGAGAACTAGTGGAATACCTTACAAGAGGATTCTTGTAGGGAGTGGACTAGACTCGAATTGAGTCGAACCACTATAAATCTTGTGTTGTGGTTGTTCTTATTTTATTTATTTAGCATGGTTTTTAACTTACAATCACACTTGTGATTTATACATCGAAAAGAGTTAAATTCCACTAGTATAACCTATTCACCCCCTCTAGGTTATTTCAATTGGTATCAGAGCGGGAGCTCAATTTATTTAAGACTATATCATCTTAATAGTGAGTCAAAGACCATGGCCACATTCCAAGGACCACCAGAAGGCATGAACGCCTCGAGACCCCCGTACTTTAATGGAGAAAACTTTTCTTTCTAGAAGTGCAGATTCAAGAATTTTGTGTGTGGTCACAACATTCTTGTATGGAGAGCCATAGAGAATGGACCATACACCATCACCAAGATATTTAATGGAAAGACAGTACCGAAGGATGAAGGAGAATGGACGGCTGAAGACATCACCCTCATCCAGTACAACTTCCGTGCTATTACGTTCCTTCAATGTGCCCTTAATGAACAAGAGTTCAACCGAGTCATTGCATGTGACACGGCTAAAGAAATTTGGGATATGCTTCTTGTCACACACGAAGGTACAACAGAGGTAAAAGAAAGAAAGGTAGACTGACTCGTTTCTGATTACGAGTCCTTCTCTATGAAAGAAAATGAGTCGATAACTTCTATGTTTACTAAATTTACTGATATTGTGAATAATCTTAAAGGTTTAGGAAAGACTTATACTAACGCTGAAAAAGTCAGAAAAATCTTAAGAGCCTTACCTGCAGGTTGGAGACCTAAGAAAACAGCAATAGAAGAAGCCAAAGATTTAACTAAAATCTCATTGGACTATTTGCTTGGATCTCTACAAACGCATGAAGTAGAGCTAAACGCCGCCAAACCAAATTCTGAGAAAAGGAGAACCATAGCGCTAAAATCAACTCAACCTATCGAAGAAGTAAGTGATGATGAAGAAGATGAAGAATTCGACATGGAAAAGGAAATTTCACTCATCACGAGGAAATTCAACAAATTCCTCAAACAGAAAGGAAGATTCCAACAAAAGAACAAATCCTACGGTGACAAATCCTATGGGGAAAAAGGTAAAACAAAAATTAAACCCAAGGAAATTCCTACTAAAGACATAGTGTGTTTTGAGTGCAGAAAGCCTGGACATTTCAGAACTGAATGCCCAAATAAATCAAAAAGAAAGGCCTATGCAGCTACATGGGACTCAAGTGATGAAGAGAAAAGTGAATTTGGAGAAGAAGTCACCAACCTCGCCTTGATGGCCATCGGAGATGAAGAACAAGAGGTATGTGAAATTCAACCTGAACTTTTAGTAAGGGACTCTAATGAGGAACTTCAAGAAGCCTTCGAGGCCTTATATGAAGAAAGTATAAAATTAGAGTCTGATAAAAGTAAACTTGAAAAAGAGGTTGAAACACTAAATAAGAGAGTGGAGGCACTAACCTCAAAGGTAAGTGAACTGGAGGAAGAAAACTTTAAGTTGAACTCCACCCTCTGCACCTTTACCCAGGGGCAAAAGAACCTTGACAACCTTCTAGGTTCTCAAAGGAAGAGTCCAAATGAAAGAGAAGGACTGGGTTATAATGGACAAAATCCATCTAGAAATGGGAATCCAAGAAGGGGTGACCAAAGAAACCAACCATCCACCTCCTACATTAAATGTAGTTTTTATAAAAAGACAGGACACTCCATAAACCAGTGTCACTCCAAGAAAAAGAAGAAACCTAACTCTCAAACTGAGAGATCAAGAGTTAACCATGCCTACTACTACACACCCCTAAGAAGGCAATATAGGCCTTAAGAAAACTCTAGACCTATGCCAAGGTATAGAAAAACCCAACCTTATAGAGAGTACTCTATTGAGAGGCCCCAAAGGCAATTCCAAGGATACAATAACTATCCTAGGGAGACTTATAGACCACAAGGGAAATACCAAAACCAAGGACTCTATAGATACTATACTCCACAAAGATCAAATGGATCTTATGAAAAGCAGAGGACTCAAAGAAACCTAAGACCATTCCAAAGGCAGAACCAAAATCCTAAAAGTACAAAACCATTTGGGTTCCAATCGGGAAGTTTGACACTAACAATGATGGACCCATGAGATTATGGGGACCAATGTACAATTAAATTTCTGTTATAGGTTTGCTTGAAGAATAAGGTGGAAGCTGAATGGGTCATCGACAGTGGATGCTCCAAACACATGACATCCAACAGAACCTATTCTCAAGCTTACGGGACTACGATGGAGGATGGGTCTCCTTTGGAGATGACAGCAAAGGAAAGATTGCTGGTATTGGAAAAATAAAACTTGGAGGTATTTCAATCTCGAACGTTTACTTTGTGAAAAATTTGAACTATAATCTCTTAAGTGTAAGTCAATTATGTAGCATTGGATACAAAGTAGAATTCAATGTCTCCCACTGTTGTATTAAAGATGCAAATGATAATCTAATACTGAAAGGATCTAGGAAAAACAACATTTATGTTTGTATACTTGATGAAGTAAGTTCCTTAAATGCATGCTTGGTTTCTAACCATAGTGAATCTTCATTATGGCATAGAAGACTTGGACATATAAATGTCAAGTTGATTCAAACCATAGCATCCAAGGATCTCGTGAGGAACCTCCCTAAAATCAAGTATGAAATAGATAGTTTTTGTGATGCCTGTCAAAAAGGCAAACAAACCAAAGTCTCCCACAAGTCGAAGAATATTGTCTCTTCCTCTAGACCATTGGAACTACTTCACCTAGACTTATTTGGACCTATCAACATATCTAGTATGAGTGGTAAAAATTACACCTTTGTAATTATTGATGACTACTCTAGATACACTTGGACTGTTTTTCTGAAAAATAAAAATGATGCCTCCGATGAATTTGCAACTCTATGTAACAGATTGCAAAATCAGAAAGGGTATACTATAACCTCTGTGAGGAGTGACCATGGAGGAGAATTTGACAATATAAGTCAATTTGACTTATACTGCAACAAGTATGATATTGACCATAACTTCTCCGCTCCTAGAATGCCTCAATCTAATGGAGTAGTTGAAAGGAAAAACAGGTCATTACAAGAGACTGCAAGGACTATGCTTAATGAATATTCTTTGCCTAAGTACTTTTGGGCTGAAGCTGTAAATACAGCATGTTATGTACTAAATAGAATAATCCTTAGACCTTTGCTTTCTAAAACACCTTATGAACTATACTTTGGTAAAATACCAAAAGTAAACTACTTTAGAGTATTTTGATGTAAATGCTTCATCTTAAACACCAAAAATCATCTTGGAAAATTTGATGCAAAATCTGATGAAGGAATATTCTTAGGATACTCACTCAACAGTAGGGCATATAGAATTTTTAATAAAAAATCTTTAATGGTTGAAGAATCTATGAATGTAAGATTTGATGAATCTTTACCTAATGATTTAAACAAATCTCTTGTTGATGATGATGATATTATAATTGATGAACTTAAGAACAAAACTAATGATATTTCTCTTAATGATTCAAATGATGTTACCATAGAAAAATTAGAAACACTACCTAAGGAAGTCATTCCTCATAGGAATCATCCCTTAGAAAACATCATAGGAGATATAGATGGAGAAATCCAGACTAGATCTAAAACCCGAGAGGTATGCAATCACACTGCATTTATCTCAAGGATCGAACCCAAGAACATAGAAGAAGCACTAAAAGACAGTGATTGGATTATAGCTATGCAAGAGGAGCTTCACCAGTTTGAAAGAAGCAAGGTATGGGAACTTGTCCCTAGACCTGACCACCACACCATCATTGGTGCTAAGTGGGTCTTTCGTAATAAACTGGATGAAGATGGGAACATAGTGAGAAACAAAGCAAGATTAGTTGCCAAAGGGTATAACCAACAAGAGGGAATAGACTATGATGAAACCTATGCACCAGTAGCAAGGTTGGAGTCCATTAGAATGTTACTAGCTTTTGCATGCCATAAGAACTTTAAACTATATCAAATGGATGTCAAAAGTGCCTTCTTGAATGGATACATTCAAGAAGAGGTATATGTAGCTCAACCTCCCGGCTTTGAAGACCCTAAGTTTCCAAACCATGTCTATAAACTTGAGAAAGCTCTATATGGACTCAAACAAGCCCCTAGAGCTTGGTATGAGAGATTAAGTACTTTCTTGATAGAAAGTGGCTTCTCAAGGGGGAGGATTGACACAACCCTGTTCGTGAAGAACCTGAAGAATGGCATACTCATTGTTCAAATCTATGTAGATGATATCATTTTTGGCTCAACCAACGAGAGAATGTGTACTGATTTCAGTAACAAAATGAGCAGTGAATTTGAAATGAGTATGATGGGAGAGTTAAATTTCTTCCTTGGACTTCAAATAAAACAAACTGATAATGGAATTTTCATAAATCAAAGCAAGTACACCAAGGAGCTGCTAAAGAAATTTGACATTAACAGTAAAAAATCTTCAGACACTCCGATGAGCTCATCCTTGAAACTAACCAGGGATGAGGATGGAACTTTTGAGGATGTAACTAGATATAGAGGCATGATTGGAAGCCTTCTATATCTAACAGCAAGTAGACCTGACATCATGTACAGTGTATGTGCATGTGCTCGGTTTCAAGCTGATCCTAAGAGATCTTACCTCACTACTGTAAAAAGAATTTTTAAATATCTGAAAAGCACTTGTGATGTTGGGTTATGGTACCCCAAAAACCAACCCCTTGACTTGGTCAGCTTTTCAGATGCTGACTTCGCAGGTTGCCATATTGACAGAAAAAGTACCAGTGGTACTTGTCACTTTCTCGGCTCTTGCCTTGTCTCTTGGTTTAGCAAGAAACAAAACTCCTTTGCTTTATCTACCACAGAAGCTGAATATGTTGCAGCTGGTAGATGTTGTGCTCAAATCCTTTGGATGAAGCAAACTCTTCAGGACTTTGGAGTGCGTTTCAAATCTTGCCCAATCATGTGCGATAACACCAGTGCCATAAACTTGAGTAAAAATCCCATTTTACACTCAAGGGCAAAGCACATTGATATTCGACACCACTTTCTACGAGACACCATTCAAAATGGCGATGTCTCTCTAGAATTCATTGAGACTGATAAACAACTCACAGATATGTTCACTAAACCTCTTGGTGAAGAGCGTTTTAGTTTCCTAAGGAAGGAGCTTGGCATTTGCAACCCGTTTGGCTGAATGAATAAACATTTCTTTTTGAAAATTCTTTTCCAAAAGCACCGGACTTGAAAAATCCTTTCCACAGCCATAATCTTTTAGGTTCTAAAATTTCTTGGACTCAACCGGTCGATCGCCCCAATATACCGATCGACCGGCACTGACCGAATAGTTTTCCAGTCAACCGCCAATGACTTCCGATCGACAACCTCTAACCGAAAGGGATACCGGTCGATCGCCACCATATAATCGGTCGACCGGCGGCGCCAAAAATTCGATTCTGAACTCTTTAAAATCAACTTTTTTAACCCATTTTTTTAAAACTTTAGAATCCTATTTGGCCTAAAACCCTATTTTGACTATTCATCTCCCAAAACCCTAGCTTAGAACTTCCTTCTACCCTAGATCTCTTGAGATTCATTCCTATTCATCTCCCAAAACCCTTGCATCTCTTTCTCTCTTACACCTCTAATCACCATGGACTCTCACCGCCCACATAGAGGCAAGAAAACCGTGGCTCAGAAGGGAAAAAGGAAGGCCTCTGACAAAGATACATGGTTCTCATCCACCATTGCTCAAGAATCATGGCATCTCTACATCTCTTGCAACATAGAGCAAGGTAGGACCATCAATACCGACTCTTTGTCCAGGTATGACATCAAAGACCTTTTTGATGCCTTGGGATGGGGCAACATTCTCAAACTTGACTCCCATTGTTATCCCCATCTAGTCAAAATGTTCTTTTGACCTTCTCTGGTGAAGGTGACAATCTTTTGGTCCATTCCTATGTTAAGGGCATACCAATAGACATCGACATTCTGATTTTAGGAGAAATCCTAGACATTTCTGTGATAAGGGACCTCAAACACTACCAACCCAAGACCTACATAGAACAATTCATGGATGTTGACTGTGTGTATTCTAGCATTATGAAGGAATATGCTAATACACACAAAATTAAGGCTAAAGAACTTACTGATATAGGGAGGATTGTCAATCTTATCATCTCTTACAACATTCTCCCAAAGAGTGGTCATAGAGATGAAGTCTCCCCATTTCATGCCTATCTTACCTACTGTGTCTGCAAAAGTGTACCCATCAACCTTCCTTACATTCTGCTCAAAACCATGATTACCCATGGTGATAGACTTCAAAAGGGAAATCTACCCTATGGACGGATGATTTGCCAAATCATGGACCACTTTCAAGTAGATTTTTCTGGTGAATCATTTGACCCATTTCCCCAAGAGATCAATATTTCCACCATTCGCAAAATGCATCTTCTTCCCCAGTAGCCACGCACTCTAAAAAGACTACTGCTGGACCCAGCCAGCCACAGCAACCAGGCAGTGATGAGACATCAGCCTATGCAACTATTGCTGATCTTCAGAAAGTTGGAAACATCATCCTTGCCCAGTTGGCAAAAATGGAAAGAAAGCAGAATGAGATTCTCAAGCTCCTCTGCAACGACGAGGATGATAAGGATGACGAAGAAGACGATGACGAGGCGGACATGGAGGATGAGGATGCAGCAGATTAGGAATTATGTTTCTTCTTGCAACTTTATGTTTGTTTCTGTCGTTTATTATTATATACTTTTGACATTTATGGACAGTTGAACTTATGATATTTTTCTATGTGGCACATACTCAGGGGGAGTATTTTTTTTTTTGTGTCGTTTTGATTACCTTTTTTCTGTTGACAAAAGGGGGAGAAGACTTACTTCTGACAATGACAATGATAGTATCATCTTTAAACTGTTTATGGAAATGTTAAATTGTTTATGGAAATGACTTTATCTATCCTTGTTTACTTTCTGGCTCTGAATTTCATTATCCTATTGATCTTTACACAGAGATAGTCAAATTATTTCTAATATTTGGTTTCATTGTCTATGTTTGTTTGTCATCACCAAAAAGGGGGAGATTATTGGGAAACATGTCCACACTCCTTGCCATGTTTTTGTGTTAACAAACAAACATACATCTTTACCTTGATTGATAAAGTGTGATTAGCTTGAAGAAACCCTTAGAAGGTCAAATCAAGACATGAAGCTTAAAGACATGAAACAGCAAACAAGAAGGAAAGAAGATGAAGGGCCAAAGAATGGAAGATTCAAGTGAAGAAGACCACTAGGATAGATTAAGTTATTTTTAATGTAATTTGTAATTTCCACATACTTATATACACTCACCTCATGCATGTGCATTGCATCATATTAGAATGACCATAGAGCATGCCTTGACCAGGTATGGAAAGTCTCTAAGTGGTGTGGAACACACAGTAACTTGACTCAAGGGTATTTTAGGGAATCTCAAGATTAGTATTAGGAGATTAATCCTTCATAGAAGCTGTAGGAAATTGAGTTGTGATTCCAACGCAACTGATCTAAGATCATTCTGAAGTCGGACCAAAAAGTTATGGTCAAAACACTAATGACTGGTCAGTATGACAGCATTCTGTCAAAACAGAGCATGTCATGTTGGCGGTCGATCGGCTGGAAGCCCCGGTCGATTTGAACCACCCGAGACCATAGGTGGTCGACCGACTAGAAGCCCCAGTCGAGTGGACCTGTCCAAAATCATAGGCGGTCGATGGGCTAAAAGTCCCGGTCGACCGGTGACTGCCTGGAAGTGCCCCAACGGCTATATTTTGCCTACAACGGCTCTTGGCGGTCGATCGGCTACGGATGACGGTCAAACGATGGACCCAGAATATGTCCGTTAGAGCTTGATTCCCTGCCTAAAATGCTTCACTAAGTTCACCTATAAATACCCTAATCACTCTTAATTAATTATTTATTAAGAAAGAGCTTTAAATTAGAGAAGATTATTTCTACTTGAGTTATTCTATTACACAAATCCCAAACAAGAGGCTCAAGTCTCAATCAAAGTCCTCTACTCTCTCCTGTGCAAGTCAAAGCCTTAAGAGAGGACTTTACAAAAGGTGCATCACTCATCATTTATTATTCATTCTCATTTGCACCACAGTTGAGGTATTCCTCTTATTCCACTATTTCTTATTAATCTCTGTTTTTACAATTCTAGACTGTACTTAGGATTGTAAGGATACTCTTATCCTAAAAAGAGAAAGGTCTCTCTCTACCTCTAAAAGAGATTGTG
>NC_056567.1:990722-1040403 GCF_013358625.1 Macadamia integrifolia | reverse complement strand
AAAAACATTTTTTTAAACACTTTTGCATAAAGAGTTTGTTAAAAAAAGCTATTGATAACATGTATTATGCATAAACACTAAATTGAGGGTATCGTACTAAGAATTCAAGGTTTGTAGTTGTCCCATAAATGTAAAATCCTTGTTCTTAACCTTAATTTCCACTTTAGTTAGAGAGAAATATGGCTGACAGCAACTTTGGAACAAAAACCCTTCAAAAAATCGTGTTTTTCTGAAAAATTACCCATCTTGGCCATTATATGATCATAGCGCACTGTATCGGTACATACCGATACTCACCGATACGTATTGATACTCACCGATACGTACCGATATATATCGATACTCACCGATACGTGCCAATATATACCGATACGTACCAATTGATACATATCGATACTCACCGATACGTACCAATACATACCGAAACATACATTTTACCTCAATTTTATAATTTTCATAGTCGTATCGAGGCATATCGTATCGTATCGATGTGTATTGGTGGTGTATTGATGCATATCAGTATGTATTGTAGGATTTATATCGATACGAAAGGGTTTTAAAAATTCAATGTATCGTATCGATGTGTATCGTATCGGTCGGCTAAATTTAAGATACGTATCGGAGGGTATCGTATTGGTATCGGAGATACTTAAAACCATGTTACACTGTTGCACCATCTCGAGTTATCCCTTTTGTTGTACCTCCCATTGCATGCTAGGTGAACTGCGGTTGTGATGATCTATACAGTTTCGTGTGATAAAAAAAAAATTAGAAAGATTAAGACAAGAATATTGACACAAGGGGGTTGCTTAGTCGTCAAAGACCAACACTTCAAAATTCAGAGGCCATGAGTTCAACCCTCCTGGCCTAACTATAAAAGGAAAATAATAAAAACAAAAATTCAAGAATATTGTAATAAATTCACTGATGATAACTCAATAAAATTTGTAGTTATGTTTAGAAATTAATAATAACCATTATACGCTTAAGTAGTTCTGTAATGGGAAAGTACTATGCTAAGAGTTCTAAGGTATACAAACAGTGAACATTATTGCTTAGCTACTTTTCTTGCCATGGTTTCATTTTGACTTTGTTATGCAGGATCGTGTCACCATTTTCTTGATCTTATGCATGGTCTTAATCATTTCCATTAATGGATTTTATTCCTTTTTCCTTAGTTAATATATGCAAAGGTTTTCCACACTGCTCGTGTTAAAAATATGAGATACGGAATTTTACTACAGTTTAAGAAACCGCGGCTATAAAATGGTCCGAAAGAGAGAGTGTGAAAAGCAAGCCCACATGGCCACATAGTTAGAATATAAAGGGAGGGGTGTGGGAAAGCATCCCACACCGCAAAACTGCTTTTCCCTTAATTTTGTCACTTGGGCAACTCCGATTGAGTTGAAACTTAATATGTGAGTATATGATCTCTGCATCTACCTATCTACAATATTTTAACCCCTAGATCTGATATGAATAAGTGAATGGTTTTATTTTTTGTCCATTCACGGACAGATTTTGGCACATGAAACATGTGTTCACCTGAACATATGTGCAGAGGATCTAACCTCTGTAACTGATGGATAGAAGTCATCCCCAATACACCAAGACAGAGAAGCAATTGACTCAAAAGTCTCCCCCTCACGCTTTTTGTGCGAAGCTTCTCTCTAGTTAATTAATTAATGGTTACCTTTAAAGTATTTAAATAATTAAGTGTTTTTTTTTTTTTCAACTTAAGGTGATTGTAGGTTTCAGGGAGCATAGTTGCTCCCAAATCCAAGTCAGGATATGAGGGACACGATGTGTGGCTATCTTTCAATGGCATAAATGGCCTCATCATTATTAAGGGTCACTATGACAACGTTCAAAAGAAACTTGGTAGCATAGTGGTGAAAATGCCCTTAACCCATCACTGCTCGAGTCTACTGGTTGTGGGTTCGAGTCTTGGGCAGTCTTGGCATGCCCACTATTGCCCATTGGTCCCGCGGAAGCCCCGCTTGCCATATAGGGGCTGTGATCACTAGGGATGTCAACCGGTCGGGCCGGTTCGGTTTCGGTTGGGCTTAATCGGGCTTGAAGACTTTCAAAGGCTACACCGTGTCCGCCCATTTAACTAATCGGGCTTAGTTATTGAGGGCATGGTACACTTTATATTCGGTCGGTCGGTCTCGGGTTATAATCAAGCCACCTTAATCGGGCTTTAGTCGGGCCTTAACCGGGCTACGGACATGTTTAATGTTAAACGGGCTTTAACCGGTTTTTAAACGGGCCCTCTTTAAAATGTGCTATTATATTCCGGCCCACTTATGCAAGCCCAAAAAAATGACAATAAATCAATAAATGATCAAAATATAACTTATTCTTTAATTTGGGGGTAAAATAGGTATTCTACAATCATTAAAGGGTCGGGCCAAGTCGGTGCACAATAGGCCGGTCTCGGTCGGGCGTTATTCGGTCGGTCTCGGTCGGGCGCCCGACGGTTCAAGTAGCAAAACCGAGACCGACCATTTATAAACGGTCGGGCTCAAGCCTGACACGTTTAATAAACGGTCCGGGCCGGGCCGGTCTTTAAACGGTCGGTCCCGGTCGGTTTACCCGGTTTGGGCCACAAATTGACACCCCTAGTTTAACCCATTGTTTCAAACCAAATTGATATTGTGAAAATCAAACTGTTTAAACGATCAAAATCGATCCGATTAACCCACTTAACGATCAAATATTTGGTTGTTTTAACGAAACATAATGATTTAATTTAGGGAAGAATTAAGGACCATAAAGGTTGTCCAACCGTCTATTCAATAATTTACTCTTGTTATGTAATTATGTAGTTAAATCCTTACTTATTCAATGCCTCATTTTATTTGATATAAGATTGAAGCGTTTATCTATAAAAGCAAATTTTAGTAAGCATGCGAATAAGCTAGCAAACCGATTACTAACCATTTATAAACTGTGATCAAAATCGTTTAAAACTATGAAATCGATACCGTTTAAAAACCATGGGACCGAAACTGTTACTAAATGATTGCGGTTTCAGAAAGTGCTACCGTTTAGTAAGTGATGCGGTTTTAATTTCAGCAAAATAAATATAAACAAAACCGAACCATACCGTATACATCGAAACCAAACCGATTAACACTCTTAGCTGATTGGGAGGAGACTGGCAGTGACGTCTTCGGCGGTCAACACCTGTCCTTGGACAGATGGACGGTTAGATTGGATTTTCTTTTGGTTTGCTGGGTAATATCCATTCGGACGCTCCATGAGACAAAACTGGTGCACAGATGACCGAAGTCATCGAACAGCACCCGAACTGAGTGGAAGAAAAACCCCAGGTTCCAAAAACGTTTTGCCCTTTTCTTCTTCTCCCTCCTTCCACTCTTCAAATAGTGATTGTAGTACAGAATCAACCAAAACCTTTCTTCTTCCTCTCTCATTCGAACAAAGAAGACAGATCGAAGGCCCCTTTCTTCTTCCGCTCTGCAATCGATTGACAAATATGAAGAACATGGTGTATAGAGTGGTTCATTTGAAGTGGATCTTCTAAGCTATGGAGGGATGATGCTATTTCCTTTTTCATGCTCTCTAGAGCAAAAGTTCCTCTCAAGCATAAATCCAGTGATCCACAATCTCAAAGGTACCTGCTTGGAGCGTCCGAATGAATCTTACCCGGCAAACCAGAGGGAAATTCAATCTAACCGTCCACCTGTTTTAGGACAGGTGTCAAGAGCCGAAGACGTCGCTGCCAGTGTCCGCCCGATCTGCACTCTCTTCCCCAATTCTCAAGCTTGATAAGTACTCTCAGACCAGTTTCTTTTACATTCGAGGCTTCAAGCTCTCACCTCGCAGAAAGAGGGGAGGGAAAGAGTTTGTGTGTGTGTGTGTGTGTTTGTGTGTGGGCATGGAGACGGGTATTGTGGTTGTGGAGAAAGTCTGTGGGAAATCAACAGTCACACGATGCTTCTCAAAGTATCCACTCAAATTCATCGTACCCAATAAGGTTAGGTCGATTTCCTTCTCTTTGATGTTGCTTATGATTTGCAGCAATTGGATATTCCCCAAGTTTTCTGATTAGGATCCTCAGCTAATCGAAAGAAGAATCAAACCGATCTCTTCTCTTGTTTGATGAATCCCAGGTGGGCTGCTCAAAAACTGATTCTGTTTGGATTTACAGCCTCACCTATGGTGGTGGCATAGTCTCTGTATGTCTCTCTCTAATTCACCGACCTCTGTAATTCCTTGTCCACTTCCCAGTATATGTTTTTTCGTGTTAAATTTGTATTTTTATTGGGTGTAGGGAGATTCTATTTCATGTAAATTGACCGTTGGAGACGGTTGCACGGCAGCGTTAACTACTCAGGCTTCCACAAAGGTTCACTTTTTTATTTCGTGTAATTTTAATTTTCTATTTTCATATATTATTGACTGCTAAGTTGCTTTTTCTAGTTGCATTTTCCTAGATTTCTTGTTTTTGGTTTCAGTTATTAGCTTTTACTTGGGTCATACCAGGTGTACAAAGCAGTGGGATCGAAGTGCTCCGAACAATTTTTGGAGGTAAAAGTAAAATAATTCCTGAAACCAATTTTATTGTAGTCAGTCTAGTCTGTCTGTTTAAAATTCTAATATTTCAATCTTATTACAACCCCTGAAATTTAATTTGTTGTAATGGTAGAGGCAAGCCTGCATTAGTGCATTGTTGGTAGATTATATCTAGTCAGGAATGTCTGTATTCTTGTCTGTGATAAATGACTCTAGTAACACTGGCAAATAAATTTATGCCATGCAGTAGGTGAGAATTGGGAGCAATGCTCTTCTGGCCGTCATTCCCGACCCTGTAACATGCTTTGCGACAGCAAGGTACTCTCAGAAGCAAGTCTTTAGAGTGGCTTCAGATTCTAGCTTGGTCATTGTTGATTGGATTACCAGTGGTCGTTTTGCAAGTGGTGAAAAATGGGATTTTGGACTGTACAAGAGCACCAATCAAATCTTCTTGGAAGACGATCAGCCTTTATTTCTGGATTCGGTAATGCCCTCAGGCCTCAATTGTACTTATAGGGTTTTGCCTAAACATTTCTCAAATGCTCATTGATCATGTCACCATTTAAGATCATATGTTTCCTTTTTTTCTTTATTGACAAAAACCCTACTTAATCAACTGGGACATTCCTTAAAACCAGATCTTACTAGTTCTACGCTTCCCAAGCTCCAACCTGCCTAGGAGCTTGCTTCTATGTTTTTTCTTCTGCAAATATACACAATTTACATTCATAAAACCCTCTGCGAGCTTCATTACATCTAACTGAATAGAGACACTCTTGAAAAGTATGACTCTGTTGAAGATCCATGATCCTTTTTGTGCCTGAAAACATGATCACTTGCCACAGTTGCATATGCTTTACTTGTTAAAAAACCCTAGTAGAAGTAGATTCCAATCTGTTCTTGGCACCTGATCCTGCGATGGATCTCCTTGCTGCAAGAAAATTTCTTCTTTTGTCAACCATAACCCCATCCATGGTTTTGCAAGCGTCTCATTCTCAGTTTGAGGCAACATCACAAGTGGTTGCTCAACTGTTGGTTTGCTGGTGTCAACTTATACGAATCTGACCATTTACATACACCTTTCCATGGTCTGTAGGTGGGTATTTCACGATGTTTTTCTTCATCGACATTAGAGTTTATGATTAGTAATATTACAAGATTGGTCCCCCCTTTGATAATGATCATTTGGACTGTTGTTTGACAATAAACTTCTGCCATCACATAAGCCATTCTGGTTGCAGACCTTAAGTGATTCATACTCTCTGTCGCCACTATTAATATTTTTTTATTTGGTTCTTATCATTCCAAATTAGCCAGCAAGAAGAAGCATACCTCCACAGCTGTGTTTTCTTTCCCCATACATTATTCGTTCCAACCCACTTGAGAATGTCAAGAACTTCCACTGAGCTATTACTGATGAAAGTAAATACTCTGTGCCTTAGCTGTGTAAACAGTCTCATGTTTCTCTTTGCCATCTCTAGAATAAGTTCTAGCCTGTATATTGCAGAAGATCGAATATAATAGTGTATGAACAAAACAAATAGTTCCATCAAGATGTTATTGGTGCACTTTTCAAAGCCATGCTATGATCTGAAATCCTCTAAGAATGGATATGATCTCTTACTTGCTTGCTTCAGTCAAGCTTAAAACAAGTATTAGAAAGATAAATTTGTGCAGTATTTTATTTAGTTGGGGAAACAACACACTGATTTTTGTTTCATGACCCTGTTTTTTTCCTACACCTTGCGTCTGTAAACCAAGTCATGCAGCTCTTAGTTGTTTCCACTATTGCCAGTAACTATCAGCAGAAATCATATATTTATCCTGGAGATTACGATAGCATAACAGTCATATCCTTTCTCAGCCTTGGAGGATTTTTTAGTTTTAAACTGAAACTTAAGAAACTACTCGCAAGAATTATTGGGGTTCCACGCGGATGGTGGAAGTAATAATCCCATATTGGAATGTGGAGACATATAGGTCCTTGGGCACCCTCTCCTTAAGGACTAGCTTTTGAGGATGAGTTCTAGCCGAGTCCCCAACAAGAATCTTGTCCCTTGCTTTTTTGCTTTTGGCAGAAACCATTATGATTTAGATTTTGAAGAAGAATTACAATGAAAAACACCATTCCTTCTTTTATTTTATTTTATTTATTTATTTTTTTTTTGCATTTTATATCTATCTCTAACCCTCTCCCTTCCCATTTCCAACCTAGTCAAGTGTAAACCAGAGTTGAGTCCATATGACCTCACTGTTATAACGTGATTATAAGACTCAGCACAGCTAATGGGCTCTCTCTCTCTCTCTCTCTCTCTCTCTCTCTCTCTCTCACGCATGAACACACACATGGCAACAATCTGTTGTCTCTGGTAGTAGAGAAATATTAGTATATATCAACAGTAGCTTTTTGCATTATATTTTTCCTGTTTAACAGCCTTGTTCTTCCTGGATTTTCAATTCAAGCTTCATATTTTGTGAGGTTCTTAAAGTGGTCAGTTCATGAAACAGGTATTACTAGAGGCAGGAAGTATTACCAGCATCGCTGAACGAATGCAGGATTACCAAGTCATAGCAATGATCATATTCTTGGGGTAGGCACCATCTATTTGTATGTGAGATTAGTTTATTACACAATGATTTTATTATTATTATTTTTTTAAATAATGGAATTCCCATGTTTTTGTTGATTTAGTCCCAAGTTGAAGCCTATTCAAGATGAAATACAAGATGACGTGAAGAGAATGATGTCTGATAGCTTTAGGGTCCCTTCCTCTACCTCACAGAACTATATGAAAGTAAATTCTGGTCTGGCTCCAGAAAAACCACCATTTATTGCTTCTTGCAGTGCCTTTGGTCCAAAGGTAGCCTCTCATTTTTTTTTTTCCCACTTCACTCTATTTCTTAAGGCTTATTACTTGTTCATTATTATCATGGTTAACTTCTTTCCTTTAACCCTGGAACCACAGGACGTAGGTAGCCCTCAAAATTTTACTAATCCATCAAAAATATTAGTAACCAGATTGGCCGCACCAGGGAGGGGGGACTTCTACCTCTACCCTAACCTGAAATAGGTGATCACAGAGCTCACTGACAATCTCTTTATAACCAAATAGTACAAGAACATTTGAATCAAAGAGAACCTAAATCTAGCATGTCTTCAAAAATACATCTAGGCGTGAAGTAAAATATATATATTGGTACCAAAAAAAGAAGTTGAAGAATTAAATTTCAATGCTTACAGGATAGCTCAGCAAAGACATCGGCTGCAGAATTTGATACCCTGTAAACATGTGAGGAACATACTGCAATTCTGTACTCTTCTTTTGTAGACCTTGTACTGTAATTGTAGAATCACATTCAATTTCTAACATCTGAAAACCTAGCTGCAATGCAAGTAAAATGACATCAAATACTGCTCTCTTCACATACAAATTCTGCTTAAATTGTTGTGAAGTCTTTCTATCCTTTGCCTTGTTTGGGAATCTCTTTCCTTCTTTCACTTCATCCTAGTGTTAACTATGATTGATTTGATGACTGTGGATTAGATTTTCATCTTGTTTAGTACTTGTAATTCAATTCTTTCGAAGGTGCTTGATCCTTTCCATGGCTTTAATCCATCACAATACAAATTAGGATAGCTTATCTTCAAGTCAAACCAAGTACATGAAAATTACTTGAAATCCTACGGCGTCATTTGGCTAGTATGGAGCCGCTTCTTGGAGCATCTCCTTATCGTTGATGTGTATGTGGAATTGCATTTTAAAACAAAGTTTTGGCAGCTTATCCTGATTGCACTTCGATGGAATCACATATTCTTCAAAAAATTGTGACATTATATGCCCCAGTTATCTATTTTGAATTTGAAGTTTTCTGTTTTTGGATTAAATCCAGGTAAGAGAAATTGGGAAGTGTAAATGACAGATTTAGCATCTGCAGGTCCTGATGTGCACTTGATGAGCTTGTATGAATATCTTCTGATGCATCATCTGCTGCTTTTGGCTTTGAACTTACCATGTATTTGTTATCATCATTGGTCATCTTGGACAAAACTTCACAAGCTTACTGAATGATATGTCCAATTAAGATTTCATATGTCCCTACCAAATAAGCTTCCCTAGAAACAGAGTCCCTTAATCAAATGCGAAATTTAGATAACCATTTCAACAGTAGTCATTGTCTGATATGGTTCTTTAATCTCATGGTGAATTTGAATATTCCACATTACTATCCTATCATGTCCAAACAAGCCAACATGAACTATTGGGAGGACTATTTATTTTCTTTCTTGTTGTACCCATAAAGAAACAGCAAGCTTTTAGCATGGGTTCTGGAAAGTTGGAAAGATGCTTAGTTTTGATAAGTCACTTATTGCAGAATTTAGGTCGACCATGGAGATAAGCTTGTTTTCACTTACTGTGTACTGAACATTTTTCTTTGCTATATTTAGTAGCTTCTGTTACATAATTATTTTTAGCATGGGTTCTGGAAAGTTGGAAAGATGCTTAGTTTTGATAAATCACTTATTGCAGAATTTAGGTCGACCATGGAGATAAGCTTGTTTTCACTTACTGTGTACTTAACATTTTTCTTTGCTATATTTAGTAGCTTTTGTTACATAATTATTTTTAGCATTGATTGAAAAGTTTCCATTTTATTTTCGTTTAAAACTTTACGACATTTAACATCCAACTTAATAGATGCTAAGGCTCCGTTTGGTTTGAAGCAAACTGAAATGAAATTTTCCTAATAAAGGGCAGTGAAGTGTTTAGCTGGAAGTGTAGTCTCTAAAGAGATATGGCATACAAGTGGGTACATGTAGAATATACAAGTGGAATTTTGATTGGAATTTCAGGAATAAACAAACAAACTATTTAGGCAAATTTTATTTTATTTTATTTTATTTTATTTTTTTTTGTTGGGGCAAATATTACCATTAAAGTTGGATTGGTCTTTTTTTGTTGGTGTGGTGGGGGGAAGGATGGGAACACCCCTAGTATATTGCAAGCTAGCATCTGCTATGTCTTATCTTTTTCTTTTATCCTTTGAAATGACTTCCCTGCACTTCCTATATGATGCCCTGTCTCATAGCCCCATTGGTGCCACCCGCTGGTTTACTGCACATGGGAAGTGTGCTTCTTCTTCTTCTCTCTCTCTCTCTCTCTCTCTCTCTCTCTCTCTCTCTCTCTCTCTCTCTTTGCAACTTTTGGAATTTATTTCAGTCTACTTATTGATGATATCAAACTCCAAAGGATACAAACGATTTTATACAATAGGGAAGCCATATCTGGCCATTGACTCCCTTCCTGAGGGTGAAGGAAAATTTTCTACTTAAGGGCCGCACTAGATCCAATGGTAATGTATGAATGTTGCAATCTGGTGGTCAAATGGTCAAAACAACTTTTTAATATTCTCGGGGTAAGGTTGTGTAATTCTACCCATCCCTTGCACATGCAGGACACTCATGCATCGGGTATGCATTTTTTTTTTTTTTATCCTTCTATCCAAAACAGAATGTCAGGCTTAGGCTCCATTTCTGTATAAGAAATTAAATTAAGGAAAGTGCAATTTTTTGATTGGCCATGGATCAACTTGGTCCTAGTTTTGTTTTTCGCTTTGTTTTTAAGTTTTTTTTTTTTTTCAATAGCCTCAAACTAGAAATGATATCTCCATCACCATAAATGATATCTCCATCACAAGAAACGGTATCACCATCACAATAAAAAAAATGCAACTTTGCTCTTTGGTGGTCCAATGGATCATGCCCTATCTCCAGATTTGCAGAAGAGTAGTTCATGTCTAGGTATGTAAGCAACAACCATCTAATTTTCATTGGTCATGGGATTGGAAGACAAGAACACCTTAAAAACAAATCGCCAAGGTCGGAGAATGAAAAGTGGAAGTGCAATTTGGGCTTTAGATAATGGATTAAACAAGAAACATTGGCCTGATGTGAAACCCTAAATAAGATCTCTAACAAGTGATATCAAAGCAACCCATATGGAGCTAGAATTGATTGGTAGAATTATAATTTTTATTAATGGTTTCGTTCTGGATTTGATCGACCTTAAATTGCAAGAGTTTTCAATTATAAAGTATTGTTTCTCTTTTCTTATGAAAGAATACTAGTACGGTGATCACCGGAATAGGGTGAGTGTTCACTGGGACTATAGGTTAAAAAAAAACTAAAAAAAAAAAAAATTACAAAGTTGTGCAATGTCGGCTGCTATGTGGTTTGTAGTAGAAAGGTAAACGTAGCAGTGCAAGATGCACCTACGATAAGGTGTAGGCATATGTCTCGTGTTTTATGCTAATGTGTCTCTTGCAATTTAATTAATCTTTTGGCTTAATGATACTAGTTAAATCAAAATACATGCATGCTTATACTAAAGGCATAACATAGAAAAAAAAGGCCTTACTTCCATGCAATCAAGAGACATGGATATATCATTTGCTTACCAAGAACAAGTTTCTGCTCTACCTCTTCTCTTTAAGCCACTAAGAAGAAAATCCTTCATGTAAATAAGTCTTAACATTAAGTTAATCTTTATTAAGAAAAGTCTCTTTAAAAAAACAAATTAATAATAAAAAAATAAAAAGATAAAAAAAAAAACAAAAAACAAAAACCTCTAGTAAAAAAAGAGAGCAAAAGCATAGTGTCCTCATACTGAGAACAAGTTTCTATTAACATCAAGTTAATCTTTATTAAAAAAAAAAAAAGAAAAAAAAATTATTAAGAAAAGAGAAAAAGCATAGTGTCCTCAAACTGAGGGAGTGGCCCAAATAGAAGGGAACTTTAAAGAATAGAAGGAGTCAAACGCAATAAAGGGTTCAATAAAGTCATCATTGACATGGTAGATCCCAATATTGCAAGGCTTACCTGTACGAGGATCTAAATTGCTAGTGAAGTAAATAGAATTACTTTGGATTTTAGAGTTTTCAATGGTTGAGACAAATTTGGAACCAACTCTACTAAGAAATAGTGCTCGATCAGCTCCCAAACTTAATTGTCTAACCCACACATAGTCCATCCTAATCTCTTCATTGTCATTCTTTTTCATCTTAAACAACAGAAACCTATAGGTTGCAAAATGGTAACTATTCATCCCAATATATTCAGGAACCTTACAATCATAAACAATTCTCTATTTGATTCAACTAGATAACATATATACTCATCACCGTCGCGATCTATGGATTCATCGCTTTGATAAATATCATTTAATGGTGACACACCACCACCAATGATGATATGTTCTTGAGTTCTCATATCAAAAGTCCAAAGTGTTTTTGATAGGCCAAGTGTATAGACTTGATCTCCATCACAAGAAATGATATCTCCATCACCATAAGAAAATGCAACTTTGCTTTTTGGTGGTCCAATGGACCATTCCCTATCTCCAGATTTGCAGAAGAGTAGTTCATGTCTGGGTATGTAAGTAACAACCATCCAATCTTCATTGATCTTGGGATTGGAAGACAAGATCACCTTAGAAATAGACTGTCAAGGTTGGAGAATGAAAGGTGGAAGTGCAAATTGGGCTTTAGAGAATGGATTAAATGGGAAAAATTGGTCTGATATGAAACCCTCAAAAAGATCTCTAACAAGTGGTATCAAAGCAATCCATATGGAGCTATAATTGATTGGTAGAATTATAATTTTTATTAATGATTTCGTTCTGGATTTGGTTGACCTTAAAGTACAATGGTTTTCAATTATAAAGTATTGTTTCTCTTTTCTTGTGAAAGAATACTAGTACGGTGATCACCGGAATAGGGTGAGTGTTCGTTGGGAATATAGGTTTAAAAAAAAATTGAAAAGTTATGCAATGTCAGCTGCTATATGGCTTGTAGAAGAAAAGTAAAGATAGCAATGCAAGATGCACCTGCGATAAGGTATAGGCATATGCGTATTTTATGCTAATGTGTCTCTTGTAATTTAATTAGTCTTTTGGCTTAATGATACTAGTTAAATCAAAATACATACATGTATATACTAAAGTCATAACATAGAAAAAATGGACCTTACTTCCATGCAACCAAGAGACATGGATATCTCATTTGCATACTAAGAACAAGTTTCTACCCGACCTCTTCTCTTTAAGCCACTAAGAAGAGGATTTTTCATGTAAATAAGTCATAATATCAAGTTAATCTTTATTAACAAGAGTTTCATTAAAAAAAAAAAAAAAATCCTTCATTAAGAAGAGAGAGCAAAAGCATAGTGTCTTCATATTGAGAACAAGTTTCCATTAACATTAAGTAAATATTTATTAAAAAAAATAATAAGAAAAAAAAATAACCTTATTCAGAAGAGAGAGCAAAAGCATAGTGTCCTCATACCGAGAGAGTGACCCAAATAGAAGGAAACTTTAAAGAATAGGAGTCAAATACAATAAAGGGTTCAATAAGTTCATCCTCAACATGGTAGATCTCAATATCGCAAGGCTTACCTGTACGAGGATCTAAATTATTAGTAAAGTAAATAGAGTTACTGTGGATTTCAGGGTTTTCAATGGTAAAGACAAATTTGGAACCAACTCTGCTAAGAAACAATACTCGATCAACTCCTAAACTTGATTGTCTAACATTCACAAAGTCCATCCTAATCTCTTAATTGTCATTCTTTTTCATCTTGTACAACAGAAACTTGTAGGTTGTAAAATGGTAATTATTCATTCCAATATTCTTCAGGAACCTTGCAAGCATAAACAATTCTCTATTTGATTCAACTAAAAAACATATATACTCATTGCCATCGCGATCTATGGATTGGTTGTTTTGATGAATATCATATAATGGTGACACACCACCACCAATGAGGATATGTTATTGAGTTCTCATATCAAAAACGCAAAGTGTCTTTGATAAGTCAAGTGCATAGACTTGATCTCCACCACAAGAAAGATATCTCGATCACCATAAGAAAATGCAACTTTACTCTTTGGTTGTCCAATGGACTATGCCCTATCTTTAGATTTCCAGAAGAGTGGTTCATGTCTGAGTATGTAAGTAACAACCATCCAATCTTCATTGGTCTTGGGATCAGAAGATAAGATCACCTTAAAAACATATTGCCAAGGTTGGAGAATGAAAGGTGGAAGTGCAATTTGGGCTTCAGAGAATGGATTAAATAAGAAACATTAGCCCGATGTGAAACCCTAAATAAGATCTCTAACAAGTGGTATCAGAGCAACCCATATGGAGCTAGAATTGATTGGTAGAATTATAATTTTTATTAATGGTTTCGTTCTGGATTTGTTCGACCTTAAAGTGCAAGGGTTTTCAATTATAAAGTATTATTTTTCTTTTTTTGTGAAAGAATACTAGTACAGTGATCACTGAAATAGGGTGAGTATTCGTTTGGACCATAGGTTAAAAAAAAAATGTAAAGTTGTGCAATGTCGGCTGCTATGTGGTTCGTAGAAGAAAAGTAAAGGCAGCAGTGCAAGATGCACCTGCGATAAGGTGCAGGCATATGTTTCATGTTTTATGCTAATGTATCTCTTGCAATTTAATTAATCTTTTGACTTAATGATACTAGTTAAATTAAAATACATGCATGCATATACTAAAGTCCTAACATAGAAAAAAAGGACCTTACTTCCATGCAATCAAGAGACATTGATATCTCATTTGCTTACCAAGAATAAGTTTCTACCCAACCCCTTCTCTTTAAGCCACTAAGAAGAAGATCCTTCATGTAAATAAGTCTTAACATCAAGTTAATCTTTATTAGGAAGAGTCTCATGAAAAAAAAAAATATTTATTAAGAAGAGAGAGCAAAAAGCATAGTGTCCTCATACTGAGTGAGTGGCCCAAACAGAAGGGAAATGTAATACCCCACTCCCTATTTTCAATTTACATGTTTATAATGGTAATATATATAATATTTTTATATGTAATTATTTATATCAATGTCATTAATGGGAGCAAAGAAGATAGTAGTTGGGATGATTTGAAAATAGGAGAAAAGAGACAAAGGGGAGTTAAAAATGAGAGACTTTTGGGATGGGATGACCATGTACGTATGACTTGTTTGCTAAGGGATCAAGTGATCCCAACATGCATATACATCTAAGGAGTAATATAATATATGAAATATTTATTTCATTGCACAAAAGGGGGGGCTTGTCTATTGTTGGTGGAGAAAAGAAGGAGAGGAAGAGTGAGATAAAGGTTGGGTGAGACCTACCTGTCCTCTCACCATTAACTCACCTCCCTCATTTGTTAGCTAAGAGACAAAGAAGAAAATCAAGAAGAGAAGAAGATAAGAGAAGAGAAAGGGGGAGGAATGATCACGTCCTAAGAGAGAGAGAGAGAGAGAGAGAGAGAGAGAGAGAGAGACATGAACATGAGAAAGGGAGAGGTGGAGAGAGAAAGGGAAAGGAAGAGTAGGGTTTGTTTGTAAAGGGAGGGTGTGCGTACAAATCTTTCAATAAAAAAGAAAGGAAAGAAAAGAAGGGAAAAGAAAGAAGAGAGTTAAAAGGGAGATGGACTATTGGAGTGGCTGTGACTTCCTCAAATTCAGATAAAAAAAGTGGAGGAAAGGAGGAGGAGAGAAGGACTCCAACGATTTTGGTGGAAGAAGAGCTTCACAATTGAAATTTGAGAAAAGAAAGAGGAAGTGGAGGTGAGGCTTTTAACTTTTCAAACCTTAGTTCTTCCATGGTTGCATGAATTTTAAAAGAAAGAGATGGAGAGAGAGAAGTGAGTTGGGAGAGAGAGCTGCTGCCAAGGCCAGGTTGCAGCCCAATCTCACGGCTTGCTACTGTCCAGCTGAGGTCTTGGCTTCTTCTCCCCTATTTTGGTATTTTAAAATCAACTTTGTTTAGTATAATTATGAAAAATATTTGAAACGGCTATAGTTGGAATCCCACTATTATTTAAATTTTAAAAGGGCATTGTTTGAATGAGTTCAAAAGAGGAACTTACTTTAAGAAAATTGAAATATTCATGGAAACTAGGATACTAAATCTGATTTGGTTATAGTGGAAGTCTTTCAAGAGATCAGCTCTGATGGTAAAGAGTAAAGAAAAAGAGATAAAAGAAATGAGAAGTTTATGGCTACGTATATATGAAATGATTGTGTAACATGGCCCTACTAAAGTCATACTAAGACTATTAGTATGGATTTGTCATAATCATTAGAGAACATAGTGGACCATGATCTAATAAGTTAATTACCCATTATCTTAGTCAATATTTGTTGATTAAAGTACTACTAATAGTCGATTACGTACCATGGACTGCTGTGTAATATGAAAGTTTGATCATTAGAGGAATTCTTGAATTCCAAGAGTATGCAATCAACCCATACGCACTTTACCAAAACCACCATAACTTCTTTTATAAAATAGTAAATGACGTTCCATCTTTTTGGTAAGAAAATAGACTCATAGACCTTTCTATCCATATAGGGCACGGATACTAGTTCCTTCGGAATTGGTTTAGGTTTGACATGAAAGTTACCCAAAAATAGAGGACTGCAATTACTATTTTCAGCTTCAGTCCTTCGGCATAGTCTTATGGACCTAGTTCGGGTCGTTATGCCATTTAGAAATGCTCCGGAGATTAAGAAACCTATGTAAAAGCCTAAGTATATGATTTGGTTAGATGGTGAGTTTAAAGTAAAAGGATCAAGCCCGACAGTCAGTAGCATATATAACAAAGTGAAAGCTTAAGTCTAGGAGTAATTACATACTTGAGTCATTAAGTTTGAAGTAATAAATTTTTATGTAGGTTATATAATTGCCAGAGAACATTAGCAGAAAGTGGTTCTCACAGCAATTTTTGGACATCATCTACATGTGAGGGGAATTCGGCCATATCCTTGCATGTTTTGCCATTTACAATATATATATATATATATATGTATGTATGTATGTCATTGCCTCTAAGATCTGTTTTATGTTTTTATATGTATCAAAATATTATTTTCATGATTTGTTATAGGTGTGAGGCGTGATAGACATAAGATAAAATTAAGGCAGAAAATGAACCGAAGCTGAAAGTTGTCAAAGTCCTTTCCAACAGAGGAATTGGGAAGGATAATGGGGTCTTTTAATGCCCACCCTGCTGGTATGGGACAGTCAAGGGAGGACTAATAAGGGCTCCATCAATATCCCGTTCCACCCAAATGTTGAAATTGACAGTGACAACTGGATGCTAAAGTTGGTAAGCAAGACAACAAAGAATAGAAAATAAAAGAAAAGATTAAAGATACTCTCAAGATACGATCCAGATCCTTTGAACTAAAGAGTAAGAAAAGGGTGAGGCGCTGAGAGAGGAGCATGTGGGATGGATTCTCAAGACACGACCCAGATCCTTTAAGCTAAAGAGCAAGACAAGGGCGAGGCGTTGAGGGAAAACATCCTATCCTGAAGTAAGAAAGTAAAGGTAAAAGAATAAGAGAAAGAATAAGAAAGAAAAGATAGGTTAAAGAGGAAAAAGGATAATGTTGAGTTTGATAATTGTTTGATTTTATACTCCATGCATGTCAGTATATGTATGATCTGATATAGTATATTTTTCGATTTATGCATTGACAAAAGTAGCACGTGATTTGTATGATGTTTCTTCAGTCATGCATATTTTACTTCATGATATGATTGTGTTTTTCTCACTGAGCTAGTTGAGCTTACCCCATGATATATAACTATTTTATAGAGCCAGACCATGCTGATTTTCTTTCCTCCAAGGAATAATCTAAAGATACAACTATTTCAAACTTTACTAAACTTTTTGAAAGAATGTTGTAATAACTTTACAATGGATTACAATACGTTTCATGTTTTTGATAGGTATAGACATATTAAGACTGTCAATGTGTAATGAAGTTATAAGTTTACGACTTAGCTTCCACTGTAGTAATTTTGATATGTTTTTAGATTAGTTTCAGCTGCGTATATGTGTTTGGGTAAGAGAATTGTATTATGCTGTTATTTAACGGTGGTCCGCGAGGCCTGCACCCATATCTTACCCGGATTTGGGGGCATTACAGAAGCTTTAAAGAATAGGAGGAGTCAAACGCAATAAAGGGTTCAATAAGGTCATCCTTGACATGGTAGATCCCAATATCTCGAGGCTTACCTGTACGATGATCTAAATCGTTAGTAAAGTAAATAGAGTTACTGTGGATTTTAGGGTTTTCAATGGTTGAGACAAATTTGGAACCAACTCTGCTAAGAAATAGTGCCCAATCAGCTCCCAAATTTGATTGTTTAACCCACACATAGTCCATCCTAATCTCTTCATTGTTATTAGTGATCATGTTTTCTTATCATTTCTAACTTTTTAGAGTTTCTTCTTGAAAAATTTACTGCTGCTGACTGTCCTTATATGTCACCCTCTCTAAAGTCTAAAACTTAACATGTGGATCTTGAAATTAAAATTCATGGACTTTACCATTTTCAGAACTATACAACGTACTACAATATATTTATTTAAACAGGAAAACCATTTCTAGAACATTATATGTTGATCTTCAGGCTTCCTTTTTTACTGTTAGGCTCATTATAACACATTATTAGTAAATCCATGAATTGCTTAATTTAGGTATGTTCTTTGCTTTGACAAACTTTCTTACAATCTATGCACTGCATGGCTGATAGACATACTCTCAAATGCCTAGACAACTATTGTTTAATAACACAACTATTTGTGAGCTTTTAAGTGAAGGCTGGTTCTTCGAAACTATTTTCCTTCAACAAAGCTTGGCATGATTCTCAAAGTGAAGATCATGTGTAGGGATGGTGATGAACCTGCGGAAGTTAATAAACCAACCAACAGGCAACAGAAATACAAATAGACAGTGAAATGGCACAAGAAGTAAAAGAAAAACACAGTTTGTAATACTAACACATGAGGTGTGGCTAAAACCTACAGCCAAAGGCCCAGAAGCAGAGGATAAGATCTGAAAGAGAAACTACAATCTACTTTTCTTAAAAAAAGAGGGGGGCGGGGACCATTTCTTTTGTTGTTGAAAACACAGTTGCCTTTTCAAGTTTCTCTCACCAACAGAGATTATGCTTCCGCCATTATCAGCAGCCTAGCCTAAAGGTGATCTCAAATAGCTAAGAAAGAGACCAATTATATACTTAGACGATCCATCAACTCCTTCACGTCCACAAGATAAACCTAATTTATTCATCCTCCTGAGGAAACAATTCCTCAATCTGTAGGTATGGGCACACTCAAGCTGATTTGAGTTTGGCTCAACATTGTCTGCAAGTTTCCAGGGTTGGGCAAAGTTTGGGCTAACCCGTGGTAGTTATGATTTAAAGGATTTTGCATTAATATGGGGTGGGGCTAGTAGGGCTTATATCTAGATAAGCTTGGCTAATCTAATTTATATATTCACATATCTATAACTGTTAAAGACACTCAACTCAACTAGCCTCATTGCAAGTATTTGGAATTGGCTATGAGACTCTTGCTCTACAATTCCATTATATCTAAGGCCATTTCTATGTTAACTTGCAAGTAACAGTGCCTTTGTTCACCACTTCAACATTGGTCATCTTCAGGCTTCCCCTTATCTTTTTCCACCTCTAAGTTTTGCTCAACGACTTCTTATTGCATTTGCATTCAATTTCCTTCATTGCAAATTGCCAAACCATGTCAAACAACTTTCGATTTGTCACTTATTGATATTTTCTAAGTTTCTTCAAATGAATTCCTTATGATCGTGTCCTTCCTAACCTTGCCACTCATCTATCTCAAGATCCTCTCAAACAATTTGTCACTACTAATAAAGAGCTGAATTACTATTCGTATCAATTCATATTTAATATCTTAATTATGTACGGTTTCTTTATTAGACCTGGTCTCATATGCTTGGTTGAAGTTGAATGATATCATTCTAATGCAGGCAACTTCATTTTCATGTGATCATTACTCAGCATAATATCCATTATTGGGTTTCTTCTTGGTTCTCAGTACTATATACTTTGAACGCAAACCGCGCCTTGATATAAAAGATTTCAGGTGGTCTCAAGGGAAGTGATACTTAATATCTACAAAGAACAGATGTGAAACGTAGATGTCTTGTTTCCCCTTGTGGGTTATGTCCATCTTTCTATTTTGTTCTTTCTAGTGGTGAGTTATTTACTGTGGGATGATATCTTCAGGGAAAGAAATGAATAATTTGTAGTTAGGGCTTATAAAGGTGGAACAAAAAAGGCAAAACACAAGTCAACAAACAGTCTCTCCCATCAAGGAGGTCGTTTCAGCATCATAATATATTCAATATGCATTTAATCTTTTTCCCTGTATTTGAGTTTTCTTTTTAATTAGCCGAACCTTTAACCTGAAGGTAAAGCATTGTTTACGTACCCTCATTTCTAGCTGCAGCTATCCAGTCATATGAGTGGGTATCCTTAATATCCCCTCCCCATTATTTTCACATCACAGTAGGTTGGGTAAAGAATGGTGCATGATATAGCTGGTTATGACTTATATGTGTTGTGGAATGGGTTGTACACATAGTTACATAATCATAAGGGGCTACATATTGTTTTCAATAAATAAAAAAAGGTCCATTTTTAAGTTGAATCAAAATGCATGTACGAAAATTTGTAGAAATTGTCTGATTATTGTGCAGAGAGATAGATAATGCTTCAATGCTTGATGCTTCTACTTTTTTTTTTTTTTTTTTTTTTTTTTTTTTTTTTGTGAATGAAAATATATTAAAGAAAAGAAAAAAGGAAATACAAAGCTAAGCCATAGGCTATCCAAAGGCCGAAGACCAAACAAATGAAGAACCAAGGGGAGGGGACAAACAACCATCAAGGGGGATACAAGAAAAACTATGGGTGGGGGCAAATTACATACCAAGAAAGAAATGGTACACTAAAAGAAGGGGGAGGAGAGACAAGTGGAAGATCCCAAGCCAAAGCAAGGTGCCTATTTCTAAACGAATCTGGGCACCTGGCACACCTATAAAGGATTTTATTCCTCACCTCGAAGGTGATTGAATTCCATATTTGATCAATAGAACGTGAAGAGGAAGTCTATCTCCTTTTATTTCTTTTCCACCAAATATGGTGAATTGCTGTACAAAAAGCCAACTTACCTACAATATCACAAGAAGTTTTTCCATCGAATTCTTTTAAGATCCACCTCCATTCCCTGTCAAAAGAAAGGATAACTCTTGAGAGGGGCCAACATTTCCTGAGGATACCATTCCAAATCGACTTGGAAAAGGGACAGGAGAAAAAGAGATAATCCGCACTTTCTATAGAGTTCCAACAAAGGCAGCAATTGGGAATGGCTATATTTCTTTGAAGAAGAAACTCCTGAGTGGGGAAGGATTTAGTCATAGCCCTCCAAGCAGTAAAGGAATGCCTAGGGATAGAAGAACTAAACCAAATAGATTTAAACCATGGAACAACAGGAGCTCTAATGTGCACCAGATTCCAAGCAATAGAACTGGTGGATTTATTAGTAGAGTTATCCCATTGAACAGAACCCCCACTACCACTAGGCCTAAAGCAAATATTGGGGAGTTTCTTTCAAACCTCTATGAGAGAGAGAATTACCAGGGCCAGGAAGTCAATTCCCATTTCTCAAGATGGAGGAAACCTTAGCAAACCTATCCAAATTAGCATCATATCTGATTCTGTCACCATATTTTAAAATAAGGACACCATCAAGATGCCAATTGTCAAGCCAAAAAAATGTGTTTGAGCCATCATCAATAGAAGATCTAATTTTCTCAGACACAAAATGCCTATATTTAAGAATTTTTCTCCAGGCCCAAGAAATATCTAAAGGATAAGGGGCAGTCAAAATCGAGTCAGGCTTGAGGTATCTAGAATACACCCAGTCCCAAATGCTCTTCTTACGAGAGGCAATATTCCAGATAGACCCCCTTCCCTTTTTAGAAGACATACCTTACCCCAACTAATGGGATAGAGAAAAATTGCACTATCATAACCTTTCTAAAGGAAGGAAGCCAAAAAAGATTCAATCTTTGAAGAGATAGAAGCTGGAAGCTTAAAAACCCCAGACCAAAAAATATAGGAGTTTTGTATAACTGATCTAATGAACTCAAGGCAACCAACAAAAGATAGAAGTTTACTTTTCCAAAGTTGAAGTCTCTTGTGAATCCTATCAAGAATAGGAGAGCAGTGATGAGCAGCAAGCTTCAAGGAAATCAAAGGTAATCCTAGATATGTGACAGGAAGGTGGCCCTCAGGAATGTCCAACATTGCACTAAGTTACGCCTTAAGATGTACAGACACTCCTCCAAAGAAGGCAAGAGATTTATGAGGATTGATAGAAAGCCTAGACATAGCAGAGAAGGAAGCTAAAGCATAAAAAATAGCAGACATAGAAGAGAGTGAGGCTTTAGCAAAGATCATAAGGTCATCAACAAATAAAAGGTGGGTGATCTTTAAAGCCTTGCACTTAGGGATAGGCTGGATGGAATTTGCCTCAGTTTCGATCAAGAGAATTTTAGAGAGACCCTCCATGGCAATAGAAAATAGCAGAGGTGATATGGGACAACCTTGCCGAATCCCTAATTTGGATTCAAAATAACCTTGAGGGGAAACATGAACCAACACAGAGAAATGAGGAGATGAAATGCAACAATGAATCCAATTAATGAAAATAGGTGAAAAATCCATAATGGAAAGAAGTTGGTCAATATAGTCCCATCTGATAGAATCAAATGTTTTATGAATATCCAGCTTAAGAAGGATAGAAGGAGGAAGGTTTTTCTTATCAAAAACCCTAACAATTTCATGACATGGGAGGGTATTATCATAAATACTCCTCCCAAGGATGAATGCAGCTTGATTATGACTAACAAAAGAATCAATAACCAACTTAAGTCTATTTGCAATAATCTTTACAATAAACTTATAAAGAAGGTTAGCAAGAGAAATAGGCCTAAAGGATGAAACCTGATCAGCTCCCTCAAACTTCAGGACAAGACAAATAAAAGTTTGATCGATGCTTCCAACCCTAGATGGGTTAAAGAAGAAACAATGAACAGCAGATAAAAAGATCATCCTTGACAATATCCCAAGTTAAAAGGAAAAACCCAAAACTGAAGCCATCAGGACCAGGAGCTTTATCAGATTTATGGAAATTTATAACCCCAAAAATCTCCTCATCTGAAGGAATAGTTGATGGAACCCTTCTAAGGTCAGGAGGGACCTTAGTGAAAGTAATATCATCAGGGATAGGAAAAATGGGATTAAGAGTGGATGGATTAAATTGCCTAGAGAAGTGGAAAACAAAAGCTGATTTAATCGCATCTGGATCAAAGAGCAAAGACCCATCAGGATTTCTAATGGAGTAGATAGAATTAAGACTTTGTCTAGCTCTCACTGACTTATGAAAATAAGTCGTATTAGAATCACCAAGGGTTAACCACTTGATCCTAGATTTCTGCTTAAAGAAACTCTCTTCCTGCTTAAGAAGGTCACCTAATCTAGAAGAGATAGCCCTCTCCTCCAAACCTAAGGGAGTGTTTTGAGGATCAACCTGGAGCTGAGATTGGATAGCAGAAAGCTGGGATCTACAATCCTCCACAGATTGAGAAATATTACCAAATGTGTTTTTATTCCAAGGTTTCAAAACATTCTTAACAGACTTTAATTTCTGAGCAAAGATGATAAGGGGGCAAGATCTATCCTTAACAAGAGAATTCCAAGCAAGAGAAACAAGAGGTAGGAAATCACCATGGGAGGCCCACATATCAAAATATTTAAATGGTTTTGGACCAAAAGAAATATAAGGAGCAATAGTGATTACAACAGGACTATGGTCCTAAATACCCAGGGCCTCAAAAATTGCCTCAGATGCTGGGAAAGAAGAAAGCCAGTTATCATTCACAAGAACTTGATCAAGTTCAAGAGATCCTCTCACTAGAGATTCTCCGATTACTCCAGGTAAATTTTAACCCAGACCATCTAAGGTCAGACACAGAAATATCATTTAAACAAGAATCAAATTCATTAACACTAATATCATCAATAGGAAGCCCCCCCCCCCCAAATTTTTCATGAGCCAAAAGAACGCTATTAAAATTCCCAGCAATGCACCGGTTATTATTCCCAACTTGCCTACATATATTTGTAAGGGAAGCCCAGAGGTTACCTCTTTCAGATAGAGAATTAGAGGCATAAACAGCAGTACAGAAAAAATCCTAGTTATTATGCAAAAAAGATATTTTGAAATGCATATATTGATCAGAAGCAAAAATCAATGTAACTGAAACTTTACCTGTATCCCATAAACACCAAATTCAACCATTCTGATGATACTGATAATTATGATGAAAGCCCCATGCTGGAGCAATTGAAGAGCTCACACTTTGAGCATTAGAATCCTTAATTTTTGTTTCCAGTAGAACACAAAAGCAAAAACAATGGAACTGCAAATGATTCCTAACTTCTGCCTGTTTTAAAGGATTATTCAATCCTTTAACATTCCAACAGAAAAATTTATCAGTAAACCTGATGAGAGATTAAAACAAAGGGAAAAACCAAAACAATTATGTCAAAAAATTAACCCAAAATTCGTTGGAGTCCCTTTTTTCTTCTTTGAAATAGGGGCGTTTCCCTTACTCTTTTCCTTTATTGGTGGGAATTTTTCCAAAAGTGGAGGGGATGGAGGCTTTATCAATCCGATCAAGGCCATGGTCTTTGCCCAAAGGGAGGAGGACAAAAGGCTCCCTTAAGTACCCAGGGAGAGAGGAATTACGGAGTCTACCAAACCTGCGTGGAGGAGAAGAATGGTGCTCTATGGACGCAAGGGTGACCAAGGGAGAAGAGGGATCAACTAACTGAGAAGAAATGGGAATGGAAGAGGATGAGAGGGAAGAAGGGATAGGGAGGAGTTCGAATGGTGAGGAATAGGGGCCAGGTGGGAAGGGGATGGGGTTGATATGGGGAGAGAATTAGGTTCAGATGAGAGAGGGGTAGCGTGGGGAGAGAGAGGGGATGAGTTTGGATGAGGGTGAATAGAGGATGGAGAAAGTTGGGAATGGATAGAATAATGGGTTACATGGGTTTGGATCAATTGTTGGGTGGTTGTCGGTTTATTTTGGATAAGGCTGGTGGGTAAAGTGGGTTGGTCCAAGGAGGGACTTGAGAAAATCGGATTAACATAAGAATTAGCTTCCAAGGTATCTTCAATGCTAGACAACTAGTTCATCGAATTAAGGTTTGAAAAGGCTTGTTCTATCCATGGGCTGGAAGAGTGGGAAGGCCTCAAATCATGGTCAATAACGTTGAGGTTTGAATGGAAAAGGCTAGGATCATGGGGTTTGTTACTAGGATTTGAATTCAAACTCTTAACAAATAAGGAATTAGCATCACCAATCCCTAAAATTGAGGGATCAAGCTCAGCCAATAATACAAATGCGTTTTGGGTTGCCAAAAGAGGGTGAGCTTGAATTTGAGAATGGGATTGGTTTGGCGGATAAGCAGGAGCTGATTCCGCGGTCTGCTGTCGAGTACTCAATGGGTGATTATTCTCCGGCAAAACATGATTTCCGACCACCGTAATGGGCTGCTTCACCTGATTCCAGCCAATTATCTTATCCGATGGAGAAAGTGAGGAAGATTGGATATTATTTTGCCCCGAAGAAGAGCGAGACGTGGTATCTTCATCATTCAAGGTCTCATCATCCTCAACATTAGAGACATGAACTGGAGCTTCTTTTGGAATTGTACATTCATTATCAAGGTGACTGAAACAATGGCAATGCAAGCATCTAGGTGGAAACCATTCGAACTTCACATTTTGTTCAAAGATCTCTCCATTTTCAGGAAGAACAAAGATTGAGGAACCAAAACTAAACTCAGCAGATACATCCATCAAGATTCTCGCATATGAGAGCCGATCTCTTGTCTTTGTTCTAACATCGGAATAAAGGGGCGTTCCAATGAGGCTACCAAGAATACTCAAACCCTCATCAGTCCATAGGTGTAGAGGTAGTTTTGGAAAGGTAACCCCAAGAGGCAATGAACGGTGAATGTTTGGTTGCATTTTCACATTCGGTCCCCATGGCTGAATGATAATTGGCTTGCGAAAAACAAACCACAGACACTTTTCTATGGTAGAAAACATGTCTTCTTTAGATTTAAATGTGAATATGAAGACGCCGTTGTCCAGCATATGAAACTTAACATCTTGACAGTGCTTCCATTGGCATGAAAGAGAGGTTTTCATAGCCGTATACGGTAGTCATTTTCCAAGGAAGAATCTTACCACAGATGTAGCGCAACTAGCAGACCCGGAATTATGGCGGCGACAGGTAAAAAAGCGATAGGTTTCCCTTCCAACGAGGAAGGCGGGACGAACTTAAGCTTTAACCCTTCTTCCTTAAAAGATGAACTAGCAAATAACCCAGTCCAAGGGCAGCTGGGTTATCATTCAAAGCATTGCTGTTTCCAGTAGAACGGGTGAGAGGGGATGAAGAGTGCAAGGTCGGGAGAGGGGAGTTAATGGCTGGTAAAATAGATGGAACCAAACTTGGTGGCTATTGTTCAGGCAACTACTCTAGAGATGGTGAAGCTAAGGTACCAGGGATGTTGATCTCAATAGGGATGTTCGACTCAGATGGTTGGTCGTTGGGAGGGTTGATGATGGGAAGAGGAGGAAATTCGACTGAATCCAGGCAGGCCATGATTCATCACCACAACAAAAAGAGAATGAAGGCAGATAGAAAGAGAGAAAGAATAGAGAGCAAGTAAAGGGATGGAGAAGAAGAAGAAGAAAGACAGTGAAAGAAAGAGCTTACCGGAGAAGATGAAGATGGAGGAGGAGGATTCCAAAGGGAGGGGAGGGGGACTCGGGAGCCATCCTTTTCAAAAAAAAAAAAAAAAAAGATTTCAGAGAAGGCAAGTATCGTTTCTCCTACTGATAGCATATCTGGCAGGAAATGATGACATATAAATGATTTCTATGCTAGGTCTTTTTCCCCCTCCCATCAGCAAAGGCAAGAGTAAGCTTTGATAGAATAAAATTCCCTTCTCAGTGAAAAAAATGGGTGAAAGAGAGGAAGAAGAAGAATGAAAAAATGAGAGAGAGAAGAAGAAAAGGAAAGAATTTGATTTTTGTAATGCTTGGGTAATGACAACTAGGTCTTATTGTCGAGCTATTTGGATGGATATGTGCTTCTTTGACATCCTTTCTACTAGTTGCACTACCAGTTATTTAAATATCTTTTGCTTCTTGAGTCCTGTTGGTATCAATTTAAAATTTTGATCATATATTTAATTTCGTATGAGATCCTTCATCATATTTGATGAGTTTGTTGAGAATACCATTGCTGAAGTGTCCAACACAAAAGCTTAAGCTATTAGGTGGAGAGGCCCAATTAGTATATGCATATCTCTAAGGTCCCGGAGTTTTCCACTATGGGAATATTCCCAACAATTATTACTTGTCTTACACTAATTTGTAGCTAAGAGCTCTTCTGTTACTTTTTCTCTTTTTCTTGTGAGAGCGGGTAATGAGTGGACATATTGGGATTCAAGAGCTTCTCCTGAGAACATGGAAGAGATGTGGAACAACCCTGATGTCCTCAAAGAGTGGATCAAGTCTAATGAGAAAAGAGGAAAAGTGCGCTTCTCGCACGATGCAGAGAAGAGACCATACCTATCCCAAACAGAAGTAAAGGTAAGATGTGAGTACACTGAGACATTTAAGATAACCATGCAAAACTCTCAGGAAACACAGACAACTTCCGTACTTAACATCTATGCTGACTAGGTTTAATCTAACGACTTGATCTGGATCTTGGAGTGCTTTTGCATCAGTTCTCTTAATCCATTTCTAATTGGTTTAGTTATGGAAATTCATTACCTTATTGTGAAAATTCATAGTTGTGATAACAACTTGTGGTACTGCCATTTTATTGGCCTACCTTTGCAGGCAGTTGCTGAAATGCTTAGAAAGTAACATGAACAGTTCGCTAGTATCAGGTCCCATCTTCAAGTAGTAGTAGCACTACCCTTCCCCCCAAACTCAACCATTCCCATCCTCAAGGGGTCGATCTGGCTAGTAGCCAAGAGCCCAGAAGGGGGAGGGGGAGGGTGGGGGGGTTAGCTCTTCTTTGCTGTTGCCTGACAGCCTTGTTCCGATCTCCTTCAATTAATTTTTCCTAGGCTTTCGTTCCTGACAACGTGACAAATCAGTCACATTTTAGCTGATTGGTCCTAACTCCTAAGGGACTCTCAAACTTATTAACGACCCCATTGGACTATTCCCTCATGAATTCAAATTTGCTTCTGCTCTACTTTTTTAGGCCTATCAGAAATTCTTTTCTGTTTATCCTACTTTTATCCTACTTTTGTTATTTGAGATGGTAATCTGCCCAATTAACAGTGGAAGCAAGTACCTAATTCAAATGTAGGGTTGGGGCCTTCAGAATCTGCATTAAGAATTCCCAGTGACTCATATAAATCTCATTCCAGATACTACAGCCTTGCCAGCCAAGCCCCTTTGTCCTTTATTTTTTTTCTCTCTTTGTTTGGTAGGTTTGGGAGTATGATACACACACACACACAACCTTCTTGGCCAATCCAATTTACTCATAAGTTATGGTTCTCAAATCCCCTTGAACAAACCACTTAATTGTCTTTCAATAAAAGGATCCTTTAAATATTTTTTTTTTTTTAGTGATGCAATGACAAAATCAGTAAGAACTAGGAAAAACTTGTTAGAGATTCAGTGAAATAGAAAACCACCCATTATGATCTCATATTTTTTTAAGAGAGAATGACCCATGACCATTTGGAACAAACCGGTGCAGAGAGAGGTCTGACCTACAGGACCTACCTGTGGTATGTGTTACTCTTTTATGTGTACTAGTATTATTTAGGAAAATAAAATTTGGATATTTCTGACACCATGTTTTACATAAATATTTAAGGATTCTGTTTTGAGGTAAATTTACGATAAAATGATATTCGAATCATAGTTATCAAGGCGTCGCCTTGTTGGTTTCACCTTGCGTCTAGGCCCCCTCCAACGCCCTTGGTCAGCACCTAGACACCATGACAACTATGATTTGAATAATTCTGTAATTCCTAGTGTAGAGTGCTCTTCTGCATAAATTCAGGTTGAACTTGTTTGCTCCTCTTTATCATGTCTTTTTTCTACACCATTTAGTTTTGTTGTTTTTCACTCTGGGAATTCTCTCTTCCTCTCCCAAGAAATTTCTTATCTCACCTCTTTTTCTTTGAATTTTGCATTTCTTAGATTTTTTTTTTTGCTGAAGCATAGTTGGTTCTCTTTGAACTTTTTCCTTTACTCAGACAGTTCTAGCGGCCCTTGCGGAGGTCTGTAGCATGTGCTTTGTGAATGGCGTGGGATCCTCTACTGGAATTATGGGAATTGATTATCCCAAGGCACAATGGCTATACAAGTACTTCCATGATATTATATCAGAACTTTTTACATTACAAATAGGGATATGCATAAAATCATGACTTCTTCATGAACTGAATTATTTTATGAAGTTTTTTATTTTTTAAACAAAGTATTTTCAAGAGTATACGGAGCACTATGTTGTATTTTATGTCAGCTGAGATTCTTTTGTCCTTCATCTCATTCCAAGGGCTTATGCTTTGAACATAAGCCCCAGTGCATTAAAAGGTATATACTTGTGTACACTTATGGTTATAGTACCCTGCTTTGCCATCAAATTGCGTTTTGTACACTTCCAGGAATGTTGCTAAACTAGGCTTTCCTTGCTTTGTGTTGTTACTGATAATAAGAATGTATTTTAGTAGCAAATTGGAAAAAAAGGATTCCACAACTAGCATGACCCTTGGCTTATAGGCATGATCTTTGTGCAGGCAGTGACTCAATCACTAGACCCATATGTAGCACTTTATGTCTTAGCCTCTTAGGTGGCTGTTTTTGTGCATTGATAGCGATAGGAGGTAGTTTCCTTCACCCCAGATCAAGGGAAAATCTCTTGATTTCCCAAGGATATCAAAAAATAGTTAAAGGGTATTATTAACTTCGTACTATAAGAGACAAAATGATATTTAAAACCCTAAACAGTTATATTTTACCACAGCGCAGGAAAACTTTCTTTGAGATTAAAAATTATCCCAGAGGGAAAACAGAAATCACAGTTTTTTTTTTCCCATCAATTCCACTATTTTTAAGTCTCAAATGACCACCAACACACACTTTGATGCTTGCAGAGCTATCCATGCATCACACATTCCAGAAGATCTGCTGGGCCCACCTCTTTAGTTATATATTGTTGCATGATTTCTTCTGCCATCATCTCAAGAACTGATTAGTAAACAATGGTTCCTCTTGAATTAGTTGATCTTTTGATTCTTAAAACACTACACAGAATAAAGCTATTGAAGTCAAATCGACCAAATAAACATTTATTGATTGATGGAAGCCAGAGAAGATGAAAGATAGCCAACAGAAGAATGCTGCAAGTGGATTTCTTCATCAGAACCCAACTATCTGTTCGAATGAGAACCCATTTTAGACAGAAAAAGAAGCATCCACTTCTGCATTTGAGATCTTGATGGCCAAAGCTTTAACTCACATGGGTTTCTTTTTGTTTGTTTTTGGGGGAAAAAGAGAATTAAAAATTTGGCATATACATTGAATTTGAAAGTTAGTCAAACGTAATCTATCATATACAAATTTCTATTCTTTTTCTTTTTGCTAAAGGTCAATAAAGTATATATTAAAGCTCAAATATAAGTTTCTATTCATTGGAGCATGATGGACACCATAATGAAATGAGCAAATTCAACACTAGCTGTTTGTTTAGGTTATCTGTTCTTCTCCTTAATGTTCTATTATCTTCATTAAGATAATAGAAGAGAAACATACCCCTAGTGGGCAAGTTGTTCGATTTTTTACTTTTCTTCATACACTTTTATGATAAGGAGAAAAGACTACTCCATGGCTTAAAGTACGTTCTTGATTGATGGATATTATAGAAAATATAAACCTAAAATGATGCAGGAAAAAAGAAGAAAAATTACAAAAATACAATCACACAGTGACATGCAAGAATTTACTTTGACAAGATAATTACTTTTATGGTGATCTATTCTTCACTATGAATGAAGAATATGGTTATAACCCCTCATCCTCAATTCCCTCTCAGGTTGAATACCAAAAGGAATTTTCGTTACAAATATATAGTGAAACCCTAAATAGATAATTCATAGAAATTTTCATATGGCCCTAAAATATTTTCTCCCTGCCATGAACCCACTAGTTCACCGAGGCTCTAGTGATGAAGATAACACACAATGTAGGCCAATTCCTCTAGATCTTGAGCCTTTGGGCCTAAGGCCTCTTTACGACCCTCCGAAATCAACCACTTATACAATTGACGAAATACAAAACATTATACCCTTAACAAATATGATCTAAATTGGTCATGTCAACTTCCATTTACAAACTCAATTCCTTCCCTCTTATTCTACCCCAAAAAAAAAAAAAAAAATCCCTCTTATTACATGCAATTAGATTTCCCACTTGTATTTTCAGAGGTTCAATTATATTGTGTAAGATGTTGCATTTTTCAACATTTTCTTAAATGGCATTGTGATATGCTTTTAAGCTAAACTGGGTGATGACTATAAGCTGACGTGGGCATGTACAAAAGTTTATGGCCCATGTACTAGTTAAACTGTGGAGAGATCTCAATAATTCAAACTTATTTTCCTTGAGGAATGATTTCTTTGTAGGCTTATTAGGAGATGCCTCATTATAGGATCCGAATATTTACAAGGTAATCCATCAAATGTGGCCCAAGTGGGAGCATATGCCAACTTCCGCTCAAAGGCCGCATATGAGTTGGTCACATTGTAGAATAATGCACAAGTGGAAAATGCAGGCATTAGGGACTGATACTGGCTGCCTCCACCATGCTAAAGGTGCTTCCCGAGTTCCCCTTATTTGATGAATATTGACACTAGCAATTCTTTATAAATACCTAGCAATTCTTTATAAATACCTAGCAATTCCTCATCTAAAAAGGTAGGGTAACTATCAAGATAAATAACAAACAATAAGTGTCATCTATAGTAGAACTTGTAGGTATATTGGTCGTTGTTTTATTCTTGAAAGTGTTATTATTATTATTATTTTATTATTATTATTATTATTATTATTATTATTATTATTATTATTATTATTATTATTATTATTATTATTATTATTATTATTATTATTATTATTATTATTATTATTATTTTTAAATCAGTATAAAAGGTGTAAAAGAAGGCTTTCAAAATTATTTTAAGTGCTTATCCTTGTTTCATTTTCAAGAATTGTCAAATAGGTTTTACCCTTATAAAAGAAAAAACTACATTAAACGGAGAGGGAAAAAGAAATAAGATTAGAAATTAATTATTTGATATCTTAAGGGTGTCAAATAGAAAAATATTTTTTAAAATGTGAATAGTTACTTATCATCATCAGAAATTAAATGTGTTCCTTCAGAAAGGTTTGCACTTTTTTTTTTTTTGAGGTGCAAAATACTTACAAATTTTGCCAATTTTTATATCCAAAACTTCAAGACCTCAGGATGTCTTGGCAGTTTTCTTATTAATAAAGAAAATTTTAAAATCAAGAAACAAGGCTCTTACCCTTAATTGAAGCCAAGAGTATACAACACTCATTTTCTCAGGTAATCCCTCGATCTATCATAAAGATGACAATTGTCTTATGGGTTTCTACTCTTTGAAATCTACTTTATCCTCATAAGCACAAAGAAGGACTGGCCCCATCCAACTCATGTAAATATACGGGGTTCCAGGGCGGAGATCAACAGGTTAATACCCTAAAAGCCTTTCAGCTAGTGAGCATATTTGTCTTAATGCATGTGATTTTTTTAATCTTGACCCAAGAATCTTAATCACTGTTGGAACATCCTTAGTGGAACTGCTTTGACATCTCACCCTCAGCAAAGAACAAAATTAAAAGATTGGATTCCCTCCTGTCTTGTGCGGCCTTGCCTTCTCCTTTCCACACTGTCTTGTTATTTGATTTTGATAGCCTCTCTCTCTCTCTCTCTCTCTCTCTCTCTCTCTCTCTCTCTCTCTCTCTCTCTCTCTCTCTCTCTCTCTCTCTCTTTCTCTCTCTCTCTCACTATAATATTAGTTTTTTATACATATATGATGAACCCATGCTCTATTTATACCCATTCAAGGTGCCATGAAGTATTGTGACTATTGTGTATCCTGGTTCCTTCCCCATACTGTCAGGTCATTATATTTGGACCGGAAAAATGGGAGATAAACTACATTTGGCATTTGGAATAGCAGGTACCTTCTTGTTAGTTTTTTTTTTATCAACCTTTGCCTATATTTATAATAAGACTGAACTAATGCATGAAAACTGTGCTATCTATGTCTTGCAGGGAATGTCACTAGTGTACTACTTTATGCAGCACCAATGTAACTAAATACCAGTTTATATATACTTCCTTATCTTCTTCACTTTGACCCTTTTGATCCTGTGACTTACATATTCATGTCTTCTGTTTTTTGTTCTTATACAGATTAACTTTTAAAAGGGTCATAAGGAAGCGAAGCACTGAGGGATTTTCCTGTGTCCCTTATGTTGTTACTCTATTTTCATCTCTACTGTACTTCTGGTATGGGTTACCTATTGTAAGCTGCAAGTGGGAAAATATCACTGTAGTCACTATTTGTGGTTTAGGGGTACTTTTTGAGACCTCCTTTGTTCTCATTTATATCTTGTTTGCTTCAGCAAGGACAAAGGCAAGCTCCTCTATGCTCTAACACTCCCACTTAATATTCTGGAAAATATATCTATATATATATATATATATATATAAATAGGTTCCTCTATAAACAAATATGCATCTCTATATATTATCAAATTTAAAGAGAATGTTAATAATCAAATTTGAAGTGCAGAGAATGGTTATTTTGATGGTAATGGCTATGATTGTGGTGCTCTCCATTACGGCATTAGTCTCAACATTTGCATTGCATGATCACCATCACCGGGAGCTATTCGTCGGGAGTATTGGGCTTGTGGTCGCTATTGGGATGTATGGTTCTCCATTGGTGGTTGTGGTTAGTATTCTTTGTCCTCTTAGTTTTGGCTCTTAAAGGGATTTGGCTCGTTTTCAATCCTTATCCAATTCTTTCCCCTGTGTGTGACACATGTATATTTTCAAAATTCAACGGTTGTGGAAGTTTTTTAAAATTCAAATCCATTTTAATTCATCAAAATGCCTCAAACTTCTACAACCCTTAGATTTTAAAAATGTACAAGTGTCTCGCACACAGATAGAATTTGACAAGAATTGGAGACGAGCTGGAACCCTCTTTTAAAGTGGCTTAGCATATATAAATGATTATATTTTATTATTGAGATAGTCTCGCATCGATTGTGGATGATTTGACTATGATGTATAAGACCGACAAGAGGCAACCCCATTTCAAGCCAATTGGTTTTAAGATGAAAGCCTTAACATCTATGATGGAAAAAGTTTTTTATCATACTTTTTTTTTTTTTTGTCTACATGAAGCTTCTCTCTCTCTCTCTCTTCTCTCTCTCTCTCTCTCTCTCTCTCTCTCTCTCTCTCTCTCTCTCTCTCTCTCTCTCTCCAGACTAACCCATTACTGCAACTCATATTTGCAGAAGCAAGTGGTACAAACAAAGAGTGTGGAATTCATGCCATTCTACTTATCCTTATTCTCATTTCTCAACAGTTCCCTCTGGGGGCCATATGGAGTATTGGGTCGTGATCCTTTCATTGCGGTAAATAATGTTTTTTTGTATGAAATATTTTCTTCTAAGCTATTATTGAGCTTCATGTCAGTTTTATAAGAAAAAATTAAAATGTTCTATATACGCAGATTCCAAATCTCTTGGGTTGTCCCCTTGGTTTGTTCCAACTTGTGCTGTACTGCATCTACAGGAAACGGGAAATTCATGAAGAGCCAAACGATACAGACCTAGAGAAGAATAGCAGCAAAACCGAATTCCAGAAAAATGTGATTAACAAATAATCATATATGAAAATAAGAAAGAGAAATTGCAGCAACTGAGATGGACAAGAGCTTAGGTTTCTCTCTCTCTCTCTCTCTCTCTCTCTCTCTCTCTCTCTCTCTCTCTCTCTCTCCTTCCTTTATTAGTCCATTTATGGATAATTTGTCATAAGATGAGTTCAATGCATACAAGAGATGACTCAAGCAATGAAAATGTTTGAATTGGATAACATTTCTACCCAACACACACTAGTAAAAATGCACACGCGCAAATGCAGGTGTGACCATATGATAGAGAGAGATGTCAAAAGCTCATATTAATTGTATTTTATCATTCGATAACTAACCCTTGTAACAAACTAAATTGAATTATTATAGATAATTATAGAAATACTATTACAATCACAATTAACCTAATAATTGCATAAATGCTATTACCATTCCGTTTTCCTGAAATAATTGTGAAAATGCCATTACAAAAGTTATCTTTTTATATTCTATTTCATGAGAACAGTCTTTGGTTGTTGACTTATCATGAATGCTATAGTTTTTTTGTGGATGATTGTCTTAACAGACTATCCAATGAGCAGTTGAATAAAAAGGTTTTGGTCGATTCAAACTATAATTTTTTTGCAATATGCTTAAGACATACCCATGTTCCAAGTGTTCTACCAATTTGAACTAAAGACCAATCAAATAGAACTTGGAATTTACAAGTAACCATGAGACATTACCACAAACCTTGCTTCAAAGAGAATACTCAATGGTGTTTCTACGGCCATGACTTAGCTACATTATGTTAGGTCAAGAATGGAATTGCACATAAATACATGAGATTTGCAATAGATAAGGTTTGAGCTTAATTAAAGTGCAAAATAAGAATGAAAAGAAAATGATTAGTATTAAATAAATTCAATTAAAAAAAAAAGAATGGAATTGCACCTATCAATATAATAATGTAACAATGTAAACGATATATGAAAATTCAAAAGGGATAATACTTAGCTTGGAAGCATTAACTATGACTTTGCAGGGAGGAGGGGGGGGGGGGGGGAGAGAAAGGGTTTTAAATATATTTTGTGGTTTCAACTAAATAGTTTTTATGTTTAAGGCCAAAGTCGAATCATATTATTAAACAAAAGTAGTAAAAATGCTTGATCAAATAAGGTGTGCAGCCCAATAAAGGTATTTCAATAAAAAAAATTATCAGAAGGACCAATTTTGCATACTATAGAGCATCACAGAATCAACTTAATTTAGGTAGCGAGCTTTGTCCATTGTTAAAAACTTCATAAAAATATTGTGTTATATGAATGATTGTCTTAACTCCCTATGTTATGAATATTAAGTTAAAAAAGATCTGATGGATACGAACCACCATCCCCTTGGAACATGCTTAAGACATGCTCATGTTTCAAGTGCTCTACTAGTTTGAGTTAAAGACCTAATTGAGAACATATTGTTTCATAATTTTCAACTCCAAGATGTGAAATTAAGGATAGTTCCAAGACTACAACTTGAGAAGTACAAGAAAGTCGTCTGTTGTAAGTGCCCACAAACATAGGCATTATATTCCTTCCTTATATCAAGGCTCTACACCTCACAACTTTGGATTTGTTTGTGTTGCCCCCTCTTTGACCCCTCTTAGACTTTGCCTTCATAACATAGAAGTATTGTAACAACCTCATACCATTAATATTTCAATTTTAGACATCAATTCATCAATCCATCGCAGATTCCAACAATACGTAATATTGTTAATACCTTGGTGTCATTTCAACAATCTATTTAGCATAAAGCAGTCAGACAATTTCTAGTGTACAACCATAGAGACCAACCATAAAACTGCAGTTCAAAAGGTATTTAATTTATAATCCTCTTAAAGAAATTAGTGTCTAATGCTAATAATTTTGTAACATAGAACCTAGGGTTGATCTGGGGCTTTATAAATCTGGCCCAACTCAGCTCAATTGCACTCCTAATAACACCCTTCGAGACACATTAACAAGGAAGAAATCATTGCTCCAAAACTCCAGTTCATGAGTAAACTAAGATTAATTATTTTTCATGTTGAGATGAAAAACCACAAAATAGTACTGATAAATTTTGTATTTCAGTTTGCCTTTAGTGCAAATAAATACCAAAAAAAAAAAATAAATAAATCATAAGAGACTACTTATATATTGTGAATCAAACAACATAAGTTGACTAAATTCATAATGCGCCAATGGTGGGCCTAATTACATTTTCCACAATATGATACTTGTTTGAGGAGTTCATGAGAAGACCCAAAGTTACTTTTGGGGATGACTTGAATCTTAAAAATACGAGGAATATATATTTTTCTTGGAAAAATTACCAATTTACTAAAGATTGAATATGTTAACCCCACTACCCAATTTGAGTTTGGGTATTACGAAAATACCTAAAACAGTACCAGCCCTACATACAACATACGTTTGATATATTGAAACGGTCAATATAGGACCGATGCCCTCCCCACACGATGGGAAAATGGATAGTACAATCACCTAGTTGTATGAGTTAACATCCACTTGTCCTTTTTGTTTCTAAATATGCCCCTCTTTATCCTTGTAATTGCAGAAAGTGGGACAAATGTTAGAGGCTGACTTGTATGACCAGGTGATAGTACGAACAACGAATCTTATCTCCAAGTGAAAGATTTGCCACTTCGTACTTTTATATAATAGTATGATATATCAACATTAACATCCCCACGAATTAACTTTGCATGAAGACAATCATTCCTTGTACATTTTTTTCTTAAATTTTTTATTTTAAATATTTTATATATTATTTTATCACTTGGGGGAAATCCAAATCTAGAATGAAGAACCTGCATCACACACACACACACACAAAACCCGTCAAATTAAGAAGTAACAACATGGATTCCCTAACACTATCCTATAATTATTTTGGGTGAGAAAAAATTGTATTAAACCCCAAAAACAGGGAAGAAGAAAATTACAAGGAAAAAAAGCCACCAAGAGGAACTAGGCATGGACAATGGTTAATCGAAGAGAAAACAATACGAACAAAACATTGATCTTAGGACTGCTGGATCATCCCAAAAGGAACAATAATGAACTCACACTATGATCTTCCAAATACCTTCTTTGTTGATAGGAATCTTCCAAAGGTGCTTAAGTCCCACTAAGGGCTGTTTGGGGAATTAATGGGTTTTTACCCAATACCAGGTTATTCCATTATTCGGCACTAACGGGCTCGCTTTGAGATATCCCACCACATTAATCAACTCCCTAACATATTGTTCCATCAATGTGGATGGGTTTGGGGTGCACAATAGGAGAAGAAATGAATGGTAAGAATCCTATTTATAGTCACTTAAGTCCCACTAAGGGCTGTTTGGGGAATTAATAGGTTTTTACTCAATACCGGGTTATTCCGCTATTTGGCACTAACGGACCCGCTTCGAGATGTCCCACCACATTAATCAACTCCCTAACATATTTTTCCATCAATGTGGATGGGTTTGGGGTGCACGATCATGAGGTCTCGGGTCCCACGGTAAAATAACCCAAAACTGGCCTGTGCACTCACTGTATGGTGTTCACCGGTGGATGCTCCATCTGCCGGTGGCCAACAGCTGGTGAAGGCTGAACTGGTCACTTTGTATGGAGATCTCTCCTCAGTCTGAGTAGGGCCTTCTCCAGGGTTTCCAATGTGTGTGAGGTTCGACTGACCTTCCCCTTCGTGTCCGGAATCCCTTCCAATTATTCAATCATGGGTAGCAAGTACAAGTGGGGTCGCCCTTCCTTCCTCGGCAAAATACGAATGCAACCCAGTACTGACTAGTACTGGTGTCCTCCGATGCCCCACCTGAACATTAAATAGAAAGTTTTAGGGTTCGGGTATAACACGGACACATGTCGCATCCACTAACAAAAATTGAAAATGCTAAATAGTGAAGACCATTTGAAGCCCTCATGGGGGTGGGAAGACTATGATCTTTTGAAATAAGGATCATTCCAAATTATAGATTTTTATTATACTACCATTTTGAAGTTAAATTAATATTATTATGGTAGGTAATAACTCTTCATTAGTTTAAAGCGGGTGATAGCTCCTCATAAACGATTGCTTTCTTTAGAGAGAGATGTTATTCTCCTTTTGAGGATCAGGTCCTAACACATAATTGATTGAAAAAATTAATTATAAAATGTCTAAGAAAAGTATGATAATGACTCTGTCTCTCAGTTTTTCCTTGGACACATGTCGCACAATAATCTTATTATGACGGTCCTTATGTTAAGACCTAATCTGGACTCAAACATGAAGGGGAAAAGAATATAGATGAATCATATAATAATTTAGTCCGGTTACGTTATACATAAACTCGGCGGACACATGTCCCATCCACTACCAAAAATTTGAAAATGCTAACAAGGAATGAAGACCATTTGAACCCCTCGTGGTTGTGGTAATATTTTGATCTTTTGCAATATTGATCATTCCAAATTATAGAGTTTTATTAAACTGCCATTTTGGGGTTAATTAATATTATTATCGAAGATTTGTGTTTGCACTTTTTATTTTTCTTGAGGGGGGTGAGGGAAATTTTGCAAGCTAATATGACTTTACTATATGCATGCATGTATCTTAATTTAACTAGTATCATTAAGCCAAAAGACTAATTAAATTGTAAGAGACACATTAGCATAAAACACGAGACATATTAGTGGCAACGTAAACTAAGATTTTTTTTTTTTTTTTTGGGTGGGGGTTTGGGGGAATAGATAATATCATTTTATTGCAAAGAAGAGTAAAAGAGAATGGGAGAGGGATATATAAAACACAGTCAAATGGCTTACAAACAACCAATTTCATGAATTGGGCTCAAGCGAAGAACCATAAAATGCAAGAAAAGGACCTTACTAAATAAATCTTGACATCAAGTTGATCTTTATTAAGAAAAGTCTCAGCCAAAAAAAAAAAAAATCTTTATTAAGAAGAGAGCAAAAGTATAGGTCCTCATACTGAGGGTGTAACCCAAACTGAAGGGAACTTTAGAGAATAGAGGTCGTCAAACACAATAAAGGGTTCAATAAGATCATCCTCAACATGGTAGATCCCAATATCGCAAGGCTTACCTGTACGAGGATCTAAATCGTTTGTAAAGTAAATAGAGTTATTGTGGATTTCAGGGTTTTCAGTGGTTGAGACAAATTTGGAACCAACTCTGCTAAGAAAAAGTGCTCGATCAGCCCCCAAACTTGATTGTCTGACCCACGCATAGTCCATCCTAAGCTCTTTATTGTTATTCTTTTTCATCTTGTAGAACAGAAACTTGTAGGTTGTATAATGGTAACTATTCATCCCAACATTCTTCAGGAACCTTGCAATCATAAACAATTGTCTATTTGATTCAACTAGGTAACATATATACCCATCGCCATTGCGATCTATGGATTCGTCACTTTGATAAAGATCATATAATGGTGATACACCACCACCAATGAGGATATGTTCATGAGTTCTCATATCAAAAACCCAAAGTGTCTTTGACAGGCCAAGCGCATAGACCTGATCTCCACCACAAGATATGATATCTCCATCACCATAAGAAAATGCAACTTTGCTCTTTGTTGGTCCAATAGACCATGACTTATCTCCAGATTTGTAGAAGAGTAGTTCATGTTTGGGTATATAAGCAACAACCATCCAATCTTCATTAGTTTTTGGATTGGAAGACAAGATCACCTTAAAAACAGATTGCCAAGGTCGGAGAATGAAAGGTGGAAGTGCAATTTGGACTTTAGAGAATGGATTAAATAGGAAACATTGGCCATCTCTTGAATTAGAAAATATGAACAACCATCCTTGTATAGAACCTCGACACAGATTCAAATCGATTTGCGGTATCCTTACTAGGTGAATCATATTTTCTGGGACGAGGTTTAAGAAACCAATTTCTCTGGTTTCTGTATCATGGGAGAAGAGTAGCCATGGAATAAGCTTCTGAAGACGATACCTAGTGAACTCTGGAACAGCATTTCTCCAAGAAACACAAATGGATGTGAACCGGAGTTTCTCTATGAAATCGAGACGATCATAGATCATCTCTATCATATCGTCTGGAATAGTAGACCATCGTCTATACTTCTTCTCCTCCTTGTTCTTGTTCTTATTCTTCTTCTTCTGATTTGTTTCAGTGATGGAAACAACAGGTGATGACGAATAGGATGTACCAATGATAGTTCCCATTGGGACATTGACCTCAGCATCAGCCACAGGAATGCATGCAGCAGCTTTCTTCTCCATATCTCCTCGTCTTGACTGTCTGAAACAATGAGATTTGCTTGTGTCTGGAACCTCTCCTCTCATGTGTTTATATAGAAGCTTTTCAACGTTTTTTCACAAGAGAGAAATGGTCAAGTATAAATGGAAAGATTTTAGGGCAATGTGGGAGGTGAAATGAGATTTTTTTTTTTTTTTTTTGGTAATGAGGTGAAATGAGATTTTGAACCATTGGATTAAGAGCTTTAGGAGCATTTCCATGTAAGTTCATAGCCACAAATCTCTCAGTTGGATTCATATCTCCTCCTTTGTAAGTTTGTTCTCAATTTGGAAATGAATGGAAATAGCTTGTAGAACCGTTTAAAAAAACAAAAACACTATATGAAAAATGGGAGGGAAGTCTATCCGTACAAAAAAAAGAGCATTATCAGTAATTTGGCTTGATTTGTCGGGTATTATTGTCATTTGAAATAGGAGAAATTTTTCTGCCATTACAGACTTACAGTTGCGAAAAGTATAACAGTCAAGGGTCGTAAATGTTCTGCCTTCTTATAGTACAAAGTCAATAATACTTGGAATTGTTCCATAATCCCTAATGAAGACCATTTCTTTTTTATTCAAAAGAGAATTGAATTAACATAAAAGATATATAGGTTTGTATGGCATATCAGACTTAAAGATTGATTGTTCTTTTATCCTTGCCTCTTTTGCTACTTCCTTGACACTAAGGACATAAGTATTGTTAGATTTAAACAAAATTTTGGGAGGGTTAGTCGATTACATAATGTTCCATCTCCATATATAGTGGTATTGCTATCCAATGCCAAGGGGTCAAAAAAAGTTTTCCTGTTCTTTGAAAAAAAACTCATATTCTTTTTTTCATCACTCTAGACTATGTCCACCTTCCATCCCTTCTTTTTGGCTTTTCGTAATCCCTATAAAAGCCCTCTTACTGTAGCCTTACCACTACCAAAATTTTGAAAATGCTAAGAAGGAATGAAGACCATTTGAACCCCTCTTGGGGGTGGGAATCCTTTGATCTTTTGAAATATTAATCATTCCAAAGTATAGATTTTTATTATACTGCCATTTCGTGGTTACTTTATATTATTATGGTAGGTAATAACTCTTCATTAGTTTAAAGTAGGTAATAGTTCCTCATAAACAATTGCTTTCTTTAGAGAGAGACGTTGTTCTCCTTTTGAGGATCAGGTCCTCACATATAATTGATTGAAAATTTTAAATATAAAAAATTCTAAGAAAAGTATGATAGTGGCTCTGTCTCTCAGATTTTCCTTAGACACATGTTGCACAATAATCATATCATGACGATCCTTATATTATTACCTGATCTGAACTCAAACATGAAGGGGAAAAGAACATAGACGAATCAGATAATAATTAACCCTGGTTACGTTACACATAAACTCGGCGAATACATGTCCCATCCACTACCAAAAATTTGAAAATGCTAAGAAGGAATGAAGACCATTTGAACCCCTCATGGGTGTGGAAATACTTTGATCTTTTGAAATATTGATCATTCCAAATTATAGAGTTTTATTATATTGTCATTTTGGGGTTAATTAATATTATTATGGTAGGTAATAACTCTTCATTATTTTAAGGCAGGTAATAACACATCATAAATGATTGCTTTCTTTAGAGAGATATGTTATTCTCCTTTTGAGGATCAGGTTTTAACACATAATTGATTCAAAAAAATGATAATAAAAAAAAAAAAACTCTAAGAAAAGTATAATCACAGCTCTGTCTCTCAGTTTTTCCTTTAACACATGTCACATAATAATCATATTAGGACAATCCTTATATTAGGACTTGATCCAAACTCCAACATAAAGGGGGGAAAAACATAGACGAATCAGATAATAATTTAGTCTGGTTACATTACACGTAAGCTCGGCGAATACATGTCCCATCCACTACCAAAAATTGAAAATGCTAAGGAGTGAAGACCATTTTGAACTCCTCATGGGGGTGGGAACATAGTTAGAAAAAACAGGAACAACATAAAAACAGAAACCGACGGTACGGGTCTTAAGCAGTAGAAATTTTTAAATGATACGATCAAATAAACGGTCAAAAAAACAAAGAACGACAAAAAACGAAAAACAGACGGTACAGATTTTAAATGTGTAAATTTCAAAAATGGACCAAAAAAATGTAGTATACTAGTATAAATTAAGAAATTATTACATGAATACTTGCATCTAATGTTCAAAACAACTGCAGTATCCAACACTAATGCATATATATCTTACGCCTCATTATAAGTTTTATGACATAAAATTGAATATCATCCAATTCCAATTCTAAATTCATACACCACACATGTCTAAGTTTCATTGGGCAAGGTGGCTTAGCTATGATGTTGTTCATTGTTGTCAACATAGTCAACACACTCTTGGAGTAATGTATGTTCAATTTGAGTTAGGAGTCATCACTTTATAAATATTTTTCAGCAAATGCATCAGTTTGTATATCAATTTCAGGGTCCATACATTGATATTGAGTTGAAGGTGATATCATGAGAAATATAAGCAGTTGAGTTAAGTCGATTAGAGTTCGAGAGAGAGAGATATGGTCAATTAAGTAGGCATTATATTCAACAAGTTAAGTCGTCTTAAAAAACATCAAAAAATGGAAACGTATTTAAAAGTGTTTTAAACGTGTTTAGAATGGGAATGATTGTCGTTTCCATTTTTTTAAGTATCTTTAGGAAGCATACGGAAAAACGTGTTTTAAACGGTAAAAAACGAGAACGTGTATAAAACAGAGTTTTAAAAGAATTTTTGCTAACAATGGGTAGGAATACTTTGATCTTGTGAAATATGGATCATTCCAAATAATAGATTTTTATTATACTGCCATTTTGGAGCTAAATTAATATTATTATAGTAGATAATAACTTTTCATTAGTTTAAAGCAGGTAATAGCTCCTCATAAACGATTGCTTTCTTTATAGAGAGACGTTATTCTCCTTTTGAGGATCAGGTCCTAACACATAATTGATTGAAAAAAAATAATTACAAAATACTCCAAGAAAAGTATGATAACGGCTCCATCTCTCAGTTTTTTCTTGGACAGATTTCGCACAACAATTGTATTATGACGGTCCTTATGTTAGAACCTGATCTAGACTCAAACATGAAGGGGAATAGAAAATAGACAAATCGAATAATAATTTAGTCGGTTACGTTACACATAAACTCGGCGGACACATGTCCCATCCAATATCAAAATTTTGAAAATGCGTTGAACCCCTCATGGGTGTGGTAATACTTTGATCTTTTGAAATATTGATCATTCCAAATTATAGAGTTTTATTATACTGTCATTTTGGGGTTAATTAATATTATTATAATAGGTAATAATTCTTCATTAGCTTAAGGCAGGTAATAACTCCTCATAAACGATTGCTTTCTTTAGAGAGAGACGTTATTCTCCTTTTGAGGATCAGGTCCTAATACATAATTGATTGAAAAATAATAATTATAAAATACTCCAAGAAGGAATGAAGACCATTTGAACCCCTCGTGGGTGTGATAATACTTTGATCTTTTAAAATATTGATCATTCCAAATTTATTATACTACCATTTTGGGGTTAATTAATATTATTATGGTAGGTAATAACTCTTCATTAGTTTAAGGCAAGTAATAATTCCTCCTAAACGATTGCTTTCTAGAGAGAGATGTTATTCTCCTTTTGAGGATCAGGTCCTAACACATAATTGATTGAAAAAAAATTAATTATAAAATACTCCAAGAAAAGTATGATAACGGCTCCATCTCTCAGTTTTTCCTTGGACATATTAGGACAGTCCTTATGTTAGAACTTGATCACAATTCCAACATGAAGGAGGAAAGAAAATAGACGAATCAGATAATAATTTAGTCTGGTTACATTACACAAGCTCGGCGGACATATATGCTATCCACTACCTTTTAGGGTATATAAGAGGAGTTTTCTTTGAAGTCAAAAAAGGCATGCCTCTCCTGCTTCATGCTGAGCATATATACGACATGCACATATACGCAGTGGAGCCACGCTCATATGGACTTTATGCCATCATGCTCGATTCCGCAAGTTATATTTATTGGTGCCAAGTGGCAAGTGGATTTCAAGTTTGGTGAACATGATGTTATTCACACCACCATCATATCATGTCTAAACTTTCATACCAATCTAGAAAAAGCATTGTCCGTGAATAGAGCTAGTCTCTAATCCATTGAAAAACAAATACTAAAGTCTAAATATGGTGGTCCATAGGGTTGAGATAGATCAACAAACATGACAAGCAGTCTATTAGAGGTGTCCTAAGTTTAACTAATAGTCAGCATACCGTATCACCAATCTGTGTGGTAAAACATAACAAAAATCATTTTAATTAATTAAAGGCCTTCACTACTTGGGGATGTCCTCCGATTTGGAAGGTTAAAAACGACCCATTCTATGAGTTTTTTTTTTTCCTCCAAATAAAACTTAAATTAAGAGCATAGAAATGTTTCGACATTTATATCAACAGTCTTCCGATAGTCTTTTGACCCCCAATTTCACAGCTAATGGGTAATAGAGATCTCATATCTAGGCTTCTTAACAAAACTTACATATTCAAAACCATCCATTAGGTAATATATATATATATATATAAAAAAAAGAATATGAAAGCACTCCAGACTTGTATCAAAAAGAATATGAAAGCTCCCAAGGCCAAGCTTCAACATTCTTTCCTACAAGACAATCTACTACCTCTTGACTGTACGTCCAGACTTCAGACAGCCACTTTTTTTTTTTTTTTTTAAACTTCTTGCAATCAATCAGGTAGTAGGCATCATCACGGCGATCAATTATATTTGGATTCCTTAATCCAACCCATTGGTTGGGACATCTTGATCCATTGCCGTCTCCAATGTTTAAGGGCTGCTAATAATCAGTCTAAACGGGCCTTAAACGGACATTAAACGGACTTATGAACATTTATCTCTAAACGTGTTTTAAAAATGTCAACCCTAATAAATAGACTCTAAATGAGTTCTATACAGGCTTTAAACATGTCAGGCTAAATCGAACTATTAATCAGTGGACATCCATCAGACCATCAAGTAGCACTATTGTAGTGGGAACAACCAATCATATAATTGGACCTTTCTGGAGCTGGACATGTTTAATCGGGTAGGGCGATTTGGTCTTTAAACGGTCGGGCCTGCCAAACCGAGGCTAAAACTGTCGCCTCTAGTCCTAACACAAGAAACATGCAATGTTATGATTGTATTATTGTTCTTCTCTTCTGAAAGACTCAGATCCTCTCCCATTCCATCGTGCGTCTGACAGCGGGGAAGACCTAGCTAGGTTGTACAAGATAACCTAAGTAAACCTCTTCCACATGCAATATATGGAAGCCCAATAAATAAAATTCACGCATAGTTTGGTTCAACGGATGTGGGTCCTGAATGACGCAACATGGTGTTCAGTGCACATCCAACGCCTAGAAATGTCTTGAGCTGCATGTGATCACCTTGGGCTCTGTGCCAAGGTGTTTCTGATTATTGGATGCTCGTCGAACACCATGTTACTCCACAGAGAAGTTGAATCCTGGTTCAACATCGTCGTAATTAATTTCCTGTTAAATTGATGAGCAAAATCTGCAACTATTTTAACCTTTCCATGGGCATACACTTCTATTTTTTTATTTTATTTTTTTGGCTAACAACAAGTATCCTGGCCTTTGGCCTGACTAGGTCCGTGGGCCCATACTGACCCCACAATCACATGGACCGCGTCATACCGGGGTTGAATGAGAATCATTCAACTTTCACTAAAAGCAGTGATGAGCACTAAACACCCCGTGTGAGTGGCCCAAGGTGTGCCTAGTGGGAGTTGAACTTAGGACGTCCAAGTTTATGGCTCGTACCAAGTTCATTGCTTACCAACTGCGCTACCCCATTGGGTTATTCTTTCATACTTTTGCTTGCTTGATTAGTCGTTGAGCATTGGGAGGAGAAGAGGGATGGTTGGGAGTGGGATTGAGGATGGGAAGTAGGAAAAGAAAGTGGGATGAGAGTTGTAGTGAGGGGGTGGGGTAGGGAGGATGAGGTTGGGACAATGGGTGATAGGGGTAGTCGGTTAGGGGCTAGGAGTTTTGATGGATACAAGGGTAATTTGAGAATTTTAAAAATATCAGTAGAAAAGGAGAGGTGAAAATGAGATTAATTGTCCCCAATAAAAAAAAATATAAAATATAAAAGAAGAAGAAGAAGAAGAGAGGCCAATGAGGCCCTCTATGAGGGAGCAACCTATGGTGATTTGGTGGTCAGCCCATCAAATCAACAACCGATGTGGTAAAAAATATAGACAAATCAATAATTGCCTAACACAGTTGGTGAGGTTGTAGTGTGCAAATGCCCACTCACACTAAGAAGTTGCAAGTTCGAATATCTTGGTTGTTACCTTCCCCCTCCCCCCTTCTATAGCATGCAGTGTACCCATCTAAAAAATATATGGACAAAAAACACTTAAATTAATTAAAGATATTTACTACTTAACGACCTCTGATTTAGAAGGTTAGAAATTGACCTATACTGTGAGTTGTTGCATGCAACACAAATTTTTTTTAAGCTTTTCCTATTCCCATAAACGTGATTTCATGGATTTTGGATTATGATTTTCTAGAGACAATATGAAGATTTAGCACTTAAGAATTCACAACTACAATATCTATAATTTATCAAACTTGCAACTTCGACTTGAACAGCCGACACTTGGGGAAGGAGCTGGTTGTGGGATTAAACCCTGTCGTATGCAAGTATGTATGTGTGTGTGTGTGTGTGTGTGTGTGTGTGTGTGTGTTTGTGTTTGTGTGGCCATTGGCCCTAGAAGTGCTCAGTAGGATAAAATAACCAAAAAAAAGAGAGAAATTTGGGTCTACAGCACGGAATGGATCCTTTGCACATACATTCATTGCACGTAAATTTGTTTCAAGACCTCTTCTATAAACTAATTGGTAACCAAGAAAAGAAAAAAAAAAGTACAAAAGACATAATAAGATAAAAAATTATATTACGAAATGATTTTTTTATGTCTATATCTCTTTTCAATTTTTTTTTTTTTTTTTTTTTTTTGAATTTTTTTTCTTTTCTTTCTTTTCTTGACTAACAAACTGTCTAGGAAAAATGAACTCTTTGTGAGAGTGTGGCCTATGCCAGCACTCCCATATATCTATTTCTCTCTTATTATTAAAAGACACCTCCACCCCTTATGGGGATGAGAGAGAGAGAGAGAGAGAGAGAGAGATGATTAGCACTGCCACCTTCCTGGATAGAGAATCACTTCCATAAACTGAATTAATATTGCACTAACTAATAGTTTGAAAATGTTCATAAGTTTTAATAATTGCAATAACCCACATTTTGCAATTAGCTCTTCCACTAAATAAGGAATTATTAAGAGGTCCAAATTCTAAAATTCAATTTACATATAGAGTATAAAAGGTCAAAATGTGTATATGTGTACTTCGTACTTGACACTTTTTAGATGCCCCTTATCTATTCCCAAAGTTCTGGATGTTAAGGGAATCAAAAGCCTTTTTAAAATAACTTATCATTGTCAATATAAAAATTATCATTGTTATGCATATTTTTTTAGGTATACATGTGAAACGACAATATTGTTCCTCATTAGAAAAATCCGAAAAACACTAAGCAAAATGTTTATGATAACAATTTTTGTAATTTAGAGTGTGAACCCCAGCTCAATGGTAAAGTTACTCCAGAGCGATTTAATAGCCACGAGTTTAAGTCGTAAAAGGCCCTTCGCAAAAAGGGAGGTAACTCTAGGTACATTATAAGCCTTCCTAGAACACGCAATGGTGAAAACCTCGTGCACTAGGTACACCGTACACCTAGTTCACACCAATTCTTTAGTAATGATTCGTCATTTGAAGGATTCAGAAAGCAGGGCATGCACCAGTAGCACTGGATTCCCCACGCTACTCCCATACGCAGATGTCAAATGGCATGATTTACTTGAATTCTTTCTCAGGCTATTCATAGAATGTTTGCACTAGATCTAGTCATTCCTAAATCATTTGTTAACCTGAATCAAAGGCTCACAAAAAATAATCATCATTTGCAAAACAAATACAAGAAATGCAAAAATTACTGCATCCGACCTGTAATAACTCACCCCAGTCCCCATCCAGGTACACCCTTCTTAACTTATAACCTACACTCTTTTTAAGTGATAGTAAGCAAGCGAAGCACACACAAAAAATGCAAACCAAAAGGAAAAATGCTGAGGATGTCCACTCTTCCTTGCCCTTGCATTGGGGATCAGAGAACTCTAGGGTGCCCCCTAGGTTTCCTTTCTGCTTTAAAATTGCCTAGATCTGAAAAGGAGGAATTGTCTAACGTGGACAAAGGGGAGGAACCGTCTCCTTAGCATCACTCACCTCCCATTGTGATGTTCGGGACATGAGATATACCCGAGCCTTGATAACTGAACCATTGCCAAGCTTAAATCCAGGACTAACAGGAAATGCGACAACCTGACCCACTGGCACCCGTCCACCAGAAAATTTGATGACACCTTCCATGTACTCGGGATGGAAATCAGCTCCTTTGCTTGCCTGAAAATGACATGGCGCAGGCTCAAGTGCAAATGCTAGCAAGTGAAGCAACCAAACAGCTTTCGCCAGGGCCAAGTACTCTTTGTAAAACTGACTCCTAGGGTGGTTTCCAGCCAAAATCAAATTGCGCTGCTCTAAGTTTCCAAACAATGATTCTTCCATCTTAGGGTGAACAATAGATAGGAACTTCTTGGAGCAAAATTTACCAAATTGGCAGGAT
>NC_056567.1:973222-988222 GCF_013358625.1 Macadamia integrifolia | reverse complement strand
GAGAGGGGTGTCGAGTAAAGATGTGGATATAGTCAAAGACATGTATGAGGACGTGGTCATTAGTGTGAGATCTAAGGGAGGTCAAGGCAATGAATTCCAATTACGATTGGGTTACATCAGGGATCAACCTTAAACCCTTAGTTGTTTGCGCTTATTATGGATGATTTAACCAAAAGCATCCAAGAGGAGGTCTTGTGATGTATGCTCTTCGCTGAAGATATTGTTTTGGTGGATGAGATAAAAGTAGGGATTAACAATAAGTTAGAACTATGGAGATCAACCTTGGAAAGAAGATATTTTAAAATTAGTAGATCGAAGACGGAGCATATGATGTCAGACTATGATGGATAACGATATGGTGAAAATTGAGGAGAGAGAGATACTGCAAAGTGACTATTTTAGATATATGGGGTCAACCATTGATGAGGAAGGTGACAAAGAGGATGACGTTTCACAGATAATTAAAGTGGAATGGATCAAGTGGATAGGTGCATTAGGAGTCCTATGTGACTGATGTATTCCTTTAAAAATTGATGGAAAACTCTATAGGACTGTTGTACGACTGGCTATGATGTATGAGGCGGAATGTTGAGCAGTTAAGGAATGAATATATCAGAGCTGATTTAGGAATTGCACCAATCAATAACAAGCTCCGAGAAATTCGTTTAAGGTGATATAGCCACGGAGGCTTAGAGATGCCCTAGTAAGAAGGAGTGATCTGATTCCAATTGAAGGAGCTAAAAGAGCTAGGGATAGGCCTAAGATTGTCATAGGAGAAATTGTGAGGAATAACATGCATAATCTAGGTCTTGTCCCAAGTATGACCTCGGATAAAGCCAATTGGAGGGCAAGGATCCATGTAGTCGACCCCATCTAGCTAACATTTTATTGACTTGTTGGTGTTGGGCTTCTTTCCTTTTACTTTCATTTCTCCTATTCTATTTTTGTATGGATCCATATAGCCGACCCCATTAAGTTGGGATATGGCTAAGTTTGCTATTGGTGGTGGTGTTGTTGATTTGGCTTACTCATCACAAAAGTCATCATAAAATTGCAAAGTTCAATTGAATGAAGAATAAACATACTCTTCAGTCATCCAGGCAGTCATATTCTTTAAGAACATGAGTGCCTTTAATACCTGCCACAAAGGAGCTGAGGATACTATTCTAGATTGATGTAGATAAGTCACTTAATGGGCTTATTTTATTGCAAATAAGCCTTGTTGGGTTATGTATGTATTAGGCCTTTGATCCCATGGGTTTGCTGTGTAATGGGTCACTTTAATGGGCCTAAAATATGGGTAGAAAATAGGAAAACGGGATTTAAGTCATTAGCTTAGTTAGAGTCCTATTTTGAATCTATTTCCTTTGTTATTTTAGTTTTTAGTAGCTTAGGTTTCCCTATTAGTGAATGACTAGTTAGTTACCTACTCCATATTGGAGTTCTACTCTAGTCCTATTTGGAGTCTAAACCCTATTATGTAATGTCTAGTCATACTTGGAGTCTAACTCCTAGTTAGATTATGACTGCTAATCTGCTCACTTTATATAGAGGAGCTAATGTAATCTAATTTCTCAGATTTGAAGAATGATGAATTGAGTTAATGTTTGAGAGCCTTAAGGCTATAGGTGATTCTTCCCCTCCCCCTTCTTTATGCGATTTCTCTCACTCACTGGTTGGATTTATGCAATATATAATTGTGTGATCCCTTCCTCCCCCTACTAGTCTGATTTTCCCTCTCTTCCCTAAGGCCCTCCCATCAATTTGGTATCAAAGCCGAAGGATCCCTTGCTCTAGTGAAACACAACTCCCTTCACCTCCCACGGTAGCCCTTCCATCTCCCATGTAACTCCCTTTTTCTCTATATTTCCTTTCCCATTCCCTAAACCCTCCCCTTTTCCCTCCCTTCGATTCAAAAAAAAAAAAAAAAAAGATAAGCAAAGCTAGCCGATGGATCTAGACTTTTTATTGGTCAACAAATGCAATAGATAATAGAGAAGCTCGGCGAGGCTCAACGACATTACACGGACATCAAAACCTTAGAACACTCTACCTTCAACTATGTGATCTCAGCCATTGAACAACAAGTAGATGAATCCAGTGGTAGAAGATGAGATGACACCATTGGAAGTTGAAGATCAACTTGTGAAAAAATTTAAATCGGTTGATCTCCTCAGTGAGCTAATCGATTTTATTTTTCTAAGTCACTACTTCTCCTATGAACTTCGCGTCATGTAATTCATAGCATTTGATCCTCGTTTTGATGGTGACTTCATATAGGAAAAGATGGATATGGATCGATTGGTGTTGATTCTCCCGTTCTACAAAACTCGTGGACGAGTTTTTCTCAACATTGGGGGAATTGATGTACATAAGTCACTTAATGAGCTTATTTTATTGCATATAAACCTTGGGTTGAGTTATGTATGTGTTGAGCCTTTGATCCCATGGGTTTTCTTTGTAATGGATCACTTTAATGGGCCTAAAATATGGGTAAAAAGTAAGAAAACGGGATTTAAGTCATTAGCTTAGTTAGAGTCCTGTTTTGAGTCTATTTCCTTTGTTATTTCAGTTTTTAGTTAGTTTAAGTTTCCCTATTAATGAATAACTAGTTAGTTACCTACTCTATGTTGGAGTTCTAGTCTAGTCCTATTTGGAGTCTAACCCCTATTATGTAATGTCTAGTCATACTTGGAGTCTAACTCCTAGCTAGGTAATGACTGCTAGTCTGTCCTCTTTAGATAGAGCAGCTAATATAATCTAATTTCTCAGATTTGAAGAATAATGAATTGAGTTAATGTTTGAGAGCCTTAGGGCTATGGGTGATTCTTCCCCTCCCCCTTCTTTATGCGATTTATCTCCCTCCCTGGTTGGATTTGTGTAATAGCTAATTGCGTGATCCCTTTCTCCCCTTGCTAATCTAATTTTCCCTCTCTTCCCTAAGGCCTTCCCATCAATTTGGTATCAAAACCGAAGGATCCCTTGCTCTAGTGAAACACAACTCCCTTCACCTCCCACGGTAGCCCTTCCATCTTTCATGCAACTCCCTTTCTCTCCATATTCCCTTTCCCATTCCCTAAACCCTCCCATTTTCCCTACCTTTGATTCAAAAAAAAAAAAAAAAAAAAAAAAAAAAAAGAAAGATAAGCAAAGCTGGCCGATGGATCTAAACCTTTTATTGGATATCCGTCAACAAATACAATTGATAATAGAAAAACTCGATGAGGCTCAGCGACATCACACGGACATCAAAACCTTAGCACACTCTACCTTCAACTATGTGATCTCAGCCGTTGAACAACAGGTAGATGAACCAGAAGATGAATCACCAATGGTAGAAGATGAGATGGCACCGTTGGATGTCGAAGATCAACTTGTGAAAAAATTTAAATCGGTTGATCTCCTCAGTGAACTGATCGATTTTATTTTTCCAAGTCACTACTTCATCTATGAACTTCACGTCGTGTAATTCATAGCATTCGATCATAGTTTTGATGGTGACTTCATACAGGAAAAGATGGATATTGATCGATTGGTGTTGATTCTCCCGTTCTACAAAACTCGTGGACGAGTTTTTCTCAACATTGGAGAAATTGATGTAGATAAGTCACTTAATGGGCTTAGATTTATGTATGTGTTGGCCCTTTGATCCCATGGGTTTTCCTTGTAATGGGTCACTTTAACGGGCCTAATATATGGGTAGAAAGTAGGAAAATGGGATTTAATTCATTAGCTTAGTTAGAGTCCTATTTTGAGTCTATTTCCTTTGTTATTTCAGTTTTTAGTCAATTTAGCTATTAGTTAATGACTAGTTAGTTACTTACTCCATGTTGGAATTCTAGTCTAGTCTTATTTGGGATCTAACCCCTATTATGTAATGTCTAGTCATACTTGGAGTCTAACTCCTAACTAGGTTATGACTGTTAGTCTGCTCTCTTTATATAGAGGAGCTAATGTAATTTAATTTCTCAGATTTAAAGAATGATGAATTAAGTTAATGTTTGAAAGCCTTAAGGTTGTGAGTCATTCTTTCCCTCCCCCTTCTTTATGCGATTTCTCTCCCTTCCTGGTTGGATTTGTGCAATATCTAATTGTGTGATCCCTTCCTTCCCCTGCTAGTCTGATTTCCCCTCTCTTCCCTAAGGCCCACCCATCATAGATCACTACTGATTTTTAAATCCCAGCCCTTAGGTAATTAGATAGCCACCACAACCATTTGAGGGAAGCCATGCATATACTAGAAATAAATCCATACTATAATATTCATCAATTTTAAATGAAGTTCCATCTACTTTACTGATCTTAAACCGCATGGTAAGAATCTTTTTTTTTTTTTTTGGTGAATAATAATTAATTAAACCCAAAGGGTAAAAAGGAGCTACAAGTCTACAACAAGAGCCAGAAACAAATCAAGAAAAATAAAAGGCTAATCTAGCCCAACTGAAGTACAATGGGAGCTCTGCAGGCCCATCAAAGCAAAGAAACGACCATAAATAGGACAGCCTAGTGGGGGAAAGAGCCAGGTAAGGGGACGCAGGGTTGAAGAGGGGCAGTGGGGAATGAACTGAATGGGAACATCCCAAGAAGAGGCAATGAGTCTATTCCTCTCAGACTCCGTACAAGTGGAAAAGCTATCAAGAGCCTTTTGGCAGACTTCAAAGCTGATAGGATTCCAAATCTGATAATAGATATGAGAAAAATCTGACCATCTTCTCAAATTCCTCTCCCACCAAATGTGATAAATCACAGCATAGAAAGCAGTTCTGCCGATAGAATCACAGACAAAAGACCGTAGAAATGGGAAAGCATCCAAGCCCATTCCCTAGAGAAGGATCTAATTAGCCAAATAGAAGAACAACACTTGGCAAGAATGAGCTCCCAAACAATGAAATTATGCCTACGGATATGGCTTTAACCGGAGATCAATATGTGCTAAATAACAGCAGGCTTAGAAGATCTCACAAGATTCCAGGCAAAAGCAGAAGAAAACCTTCCAGAAGAAGAGGTCATTTACTGAGAGAGGTCGCCACTGCCTCTAGGCCTCCAAGAGACATGGAGGAGATCCGCCCAGACCTCAACAAGAGCAGGTGAGACGAAAGGCCCCAGCATCCAAACGCCATTCATAAGGATCGACGAAACACGAGAGAGGCGATTCAATCCTGCATCATCGCATATCCGATCACCAAAGCGAGATAGAAGGACCATGCCAGTAGTCCAACTAAAGATAGGTATCCTCACCATCATCAATAGAGGTTCTTATAGAACTGATGCCGTATCCTTAGATGAATGGTCTTTCTCTCAGATTAAGAGGAATCAGAATTATAGTCCACAATCAAAGAGAATCCTTCTTCAGGAGTTTGAAGTAAAAGCATTTAACCCAGATGGAATCCTTGTTAAGAGACAATCCTCCAAATGAGATTGATCAGAGCAGCATAATTGACCTCTTAGACTCTTCTCAGCCCTCCCTCCTCTTTAGGGGAGGCAGACAGACCTAAAGCAGTCATTTCCTCTCCATAGAAAGGAGCACATCAGAGATTCGATTTTTGAGATGATGCTCGTAGGAAGCCTGAAGACACCCCCCCCCCCAAATACAGGTACAAAGCCTGCATAACTGACCTTAGGAGCTCCAATCTCCCAGCGAAGTAAAGCAATCTGTTGTTTCAAATATGGAGCCTCTTGCGAAGCCTGTCAAGAATAGGCAGGCAATGGTGTACAGAGAGACTAGAAGATATCAATGGTAGACCCAAGCAAATGACAGGGAGAGTACCCAAACAGAATCTTGAGAGAACCTGGATCCTCTCTTCTGAGGGTTTATGGCCATCCCAGACGTGCAAGAAAACCCGCTTAACACACTCATGATCAAAGAAAGAGTGCTAGGGGAGGCCAAAGAAAAGATTAACACATCATCAACAAACATGACGTGAGTGAGAACAATTTATCAATATCTTACAGATGGGAAAATATATAGGATTCAATGCATAGAAGTTTTACATTCTGTTTGAACGGTAGAATCTAGATCCAATTTACCAACATCTTACAGGAGAACCTCCAGATCTCAGGATTATAATACTTACTCTACACGAACCACACACAAACTAATAGGGGGAGATCTAAAGATACACCTAACTGTTACAAAGAATCTGCAAAATTGCATGGTTTTTTATTGTTATGCACTCAATATGTTGGACAATATCTTGATAACTCCGCACACAATGAAATTTTCCAAAAAAAATGAGTTAATACAGTTTGCTGAGCCAACAGTTACATATATAACATACTTTCTTGTCACAATGTGATGACAAAATGGAGTCTGAAAGTTGGACTAAGAAGATCACCTCACTAGGTTGGTCTAATTGAAAAGAAAAATGCCAATGCAGAAATCATAACGAAACTGAGCAAGCATTCGCATCATATGCTTTAACTTTAATTTAAAAATTCAGCAAAACATTAGGGACTGTTTGCAATTCCCAGGAAGATCAAGAGAAAGGATTTGATCGAGAATGGACATGTATCAGAGATTACAGTATAAAGATCAGCCATCCACCCAAATATATATATATATATATATATAGAGAGAGAGAGAGAGAGAGAGATCATCCAATTATTGATCCATAGGAATTGACAATTCAGTGGCTCATCACAAGTACCTAATAAAAACTTCTCTGATAATCTCCCGCTCAAAAGCATCGTCCCATGAAGATATTGTACTAAGACATGGTAAGTTTAGTTATTTGCTCAAGCATAATTCAAATTAACAACAATCACATAAACACGAAAACTGAACCAGCTGTGATATACAGATGAAAGTTCTAAAGGACAACAACTTACCGAAACAGAATAACAGAACATACCAGAAACAACACATGATACTTCACAATCGAAGTACAGAATTACAGCAAGACCAAAGTATAACTGCCTCCACCCCGGAAAGATAAAAAGCCACCTAAGCATTACAGGATTTCAAACCTTTCTCCTTTAAAAATCCAACTTTGCTGTTATATTTAACCAGTCAATGTAACCATACCACATTGACACAAGTAATAGTTCATGCAATACACGAATAAGTGGTAAACCACATTACAAGTTCAAAATAAGAAGAATGACCACAATATTCAATATGATAGTTTTCAACGACCAAAAATGTGCACTGCCAAAAATAGGGACAAAAAGTTGCAATAGGGGAATGCAATATGGAAGCCCATTCTGTGTACACAAATAAAATTTGTGTTACGTAGTATGGTCTATATTTTCCCATCGGTTTTCACTCATGCCCATGGTTGATGGTATGCAAGTCCTTGAAACTATAACCGATTATCGACATCATTTTCCCTAAATTCTCAAAAGAGCTCATACAAATATCTGTCATTATTTTATACAAGCTAATTAGTGTACACTTTTTTCCTTTTTCCTTCTTCCCCTCTTTTATTACCCTTTTTCAGAAGGCCAAAAGATGGGTTTTTCTCTTTTTATTTTTTTGCGGTTGTTAGCTCAAGCCGAAGACTCCTCATTAGCATTCGCTTATTAACTCCTTACTCAAGAGAGAGATGGAGCAAACTTTAAAATAAATTTAAAAAAAAAAAAAAAAAAGGCCAAAATACATCCATTAAGACTGTCGAATGCCTTCACAAGCATTATAACCCTTACCACTTTGGAAAGGAAAAAAGAGAATGGGGGATGGGACGGGAGGCAGGAGAGAAGCAGAACTGAAGTTAAACCTAGCCCGCCAATTACCCCAAAAAAAGAAATACAAAATTCTTCCCTTTCACCCCTAACTAGCTTTCATCCACAAGAAGGGAGCAAATGGAATGAAGTTCAATCCAGCAAAAGCAAACAAAATTATGCTAAATACAGTAAGAATCAATTCTTCAAGCTACAAAGTTCAAGCTCCCTTACTACCCATCTTATGCAAACGGGTTTGAGTTCATTTGTAGTCTAACCTGATGTACATCACAAAAAGATCAAATCTTTCAGAAACGAAACAAGAAACAACACTACCATTTACCAGTTTGCAAGAACTCCCACTTCAGCGGAACCTACTACTGCTTCCGTTTCTGGTCCCATTGTCAATTTCTTGAACGGTATCCACTTTCGATGTTGGTGTCACGAAGTCCGAGATACCCTCACAGTACATGGATTTGCTGCTGCAACTAGCAGTGGGAAGTGAAGTGAAGTGAAGTATGCTGCCCGTGCTACTAGCTACTCTCTATCTAGTTCTCTCGACACTATACTGTTTATCGAAAAAACTCTATTGCCTAACGGGCTTCATGAATTGGGCCCAACTGGAATCCAATTGCCATACTTATGGGCTTGGGTCAACAAAATATTTTAAATGAGATAAAAGACTTCCAGAATATTTTCTTTCCCCCCCCCCCCTTTTTTTTTTTAATACATCCTTAAGAACTGCTTAAGGAGACTTTACTCACACACACTTGAGGGAAGGAGGGGGGCCTGCTCTACAAGCAGAGGCTGCAACCAATGCGCTATGCAATAATTCACAAAATATTTTCTTTCCAAACTAAAAATATTATGGTTAATGTTCTCCTCGGATCAGATGTAAGTCCTGACTGTGTTTGCAAACTGAATTCAAAGAAAGCACATCACCATTTTTCACAAATAAAAAATGAAGGAAAAATGTGGTTTGCTTCGGTGAAGGTAAGATGGGTATGATGCGTTGGATCTCATTTCACCTTTAATTTAAGTAATCTTGTCGAACAACGTAAATCTGTTTCTTGAATTTCCATTCTTTTCTATATTGTTTTAGGTTTATGTTTCTACATATCACAATCTACTTTTACTTAATACTACATTTCTTTTCTGTCCTTCAAAGAACTATTCCACTTCCAAGCAACTTAGCTAGAATTAGGTTTTTAATGATTCCAACTTTACCATGTTGCTCAAGAAGTGGAATAAAGGGGTATTTGGTTAGTTACAATCGGTTGAAATCTCTTTATTATATTAGTATTAGCTCTTAGAATGAACAGCCACAACTCCCAAAGTTGTATGTCCAGCTTCACAATCTAGTAAATCATATTAAATGGTTTATAGGAGCTGAGGAACTTTTATGGATACAAAAAATCATGACACATTTACATTCAATAAGATGGTAGGTTGATCACTGCCATTCATGATATTGCAAATCTTTTGCGATCACCCCATTGTAATTTTCAAAACCTCTAACCCTTGGATCCTAGCTTTATAGAAAGCCTGTTTATCCAAAGAAAAAAGCTTTATAGAAAGCCTAGTTTCAACCACATATTTAAAGAGGATATCTTTAAACTCAATGCTCAGCCATTAGGAAAAAAAAATGGAAGCACTAGTTTCAGTGTGGGAGCTTTCAAAGCACCAGGGTGGGACGGATTACCCACGATGTTCTACCAATACTGTTAGGACCACATCAAATACGACATCCAACTTTTTTTTTTTTTTTTTTTTTTGGAATACTATTCTATGCTGAAAAAGTAAATTCCCATTCAAAAGTTATATGTTGGGTGCTAGCCAAAAGGAAAAAAGGTGACATGTTTGGTAATGCCCATTGGGAGTTCAACTTTGAAAAAGGTCCTGTTTGACAATGTCCAAATAATTTAGTATAACAGGTTACCGGCTCAATTTTTAAAAAGAAAATCTTGTCTTTCGTAATATTATTTTTTTCCCCTAATATAGCAACAAGTCTCTAGTAACTTATACCCATGTTCACCTATCAGGATTCTGGTCTTAAATTCTCGCAAGAAGAAAAGTCCTTAGGGAGGAGATGTTCTGGTCTTTTCAGGATGGCTGAAATTTTTTCGCTTGCATTTGTCAAAGTTTTTCTGTGTATTATGAACGTTCCCTGATGATAGAGCCCTTAATCAAGGACTGCAAGCACTTACTGGTAAGTTTGAGGAACAGGTTAACCATGTCCCCACAGTACCTTGATGTTGCTTCTTATATGTTGGCTAGATTAACATTGCGTTGAGAGCAAGTCCCATTTACAATGTAAGGCCCAAAGAACATGGAAATTAATGAAAAAGGGTACCAAAGCACATCACTTACAGTATATGAAAAAGACGTATCCAATGCACGCAGCCCCCACCACTATCTGTAGAGTCTGGGGAGGATCATGATGCACGCAGCCTTGACCCCGCTTCAGGGATCGACTGTTCGACCACTAGGTATTTACAGTTTCATTATCATAATAAGCACCAACCCTTGCCAAAAGACAGAATAAATAACATGGAGGAGTGGTCCAGCTCATGTTTATAACAAGCTGACGAGATACCAAGTGGCCAGTTAATCCAAAAAGCCAGATAACACAAAGGGAATTGATCATTAGTTTCAGATGTGGTAAATGGAAATGAATGAAAAAGGGCAGTTGAGATTCACAGAAAACTTCAAATGTCATTAATTTTTTGCGGCGAGAAGAAGCATGATGAACAGACAAAAGAATAGAATAGGCAATTAAATTACACCGATCCTCTCTCAAGGGGTGAACAGGAGAAACATATACCGCATGTTTCTTTCTTGCTTCTCTCTTGGAAGAAAATATACGCCTAATTCTGACATTAGATTTACAATAGCTATTGAGCAGATACCCATATGACAGATATGAATCAACCAACCAGCCACTCAATTGGATTTAATCAAGAAAGAACCACACAAAAAGCTCCAATCTAGAAACTAATTTCACAGGGCGCATGAAATGTTCTCCCACGGCATATTGCTTCCAGGTTTTCTCCAGTATATGAGCAAAGAGGTGATATCTCCACACCTGAACTTGAGTCCATGGGTTAGGAATGGTCACAAAACCAACAAAGGGTGGGTGGACAAAGAAACAAAAAAAGGTTTTTGCTACAAGGATGCAACTATTGAAACAGACAAATATCATCAAAGTAGATTAAATTTCATCTAGGAATAGAAATCAAGGACCACAAGGTATCATTCCCGCTCCTCTTCTGCTGTATGGAGACATTTGATCGACTTCATTTTCAAATAAGACTATGACAAAAAAATATGTATAGAAAAGAGCCCCAAAAAATTTTACCTGTTGCATATAATGGTACTGAATGCGTTAAGAAGCCACCTGCAGCAACTACCCAACGAGTGTGAAGGCGGAGAACCAACAGGCGAGCACTATCAGGTGTGTCAACATTTGATCCATTGGCATTCTTCACTGGTGCAAACTCCTCTTCACGTAATACCTGATTATTCAAAACTTAAATGGACATAATAGACTAACTGTGTTTCTATATAAGGGAAGACTGGGATAAAAATTTACAGTTGGGGTACTGGTTCAAATTTTGGCATGCAAAAGCCTCATGGCCCCTCATCACCTCACCCCACCTTGTAAAATCAGACAATCCATTGGTTCTCCACAGGGTGGAGGGAGATTCGGGGTGACAAATCTGAACCCAGCCCATACTAAGCCTATCATCATTGTAAGTTTGGCAGAAGAAAGTTGCTCACTTCAAAGAGGGCTGTTGAAGGAGAATAAGCAAATGCATCAAATATAAATTGTTCCAACTTCAAGCCCATCGTATATCCATGTATTGAAGGGATGTTTTTCTCAGCAAGGTGGTAACTGCACTCAAAAGTGCACAAGCATTAAGATCAACCATAGAGTTTTACAAGTCAAAAAAGCTGGAAAAGCAGTCAGCAAAAAAGGATATGATGGTATCAAATTGAATTTAATCACCAAAATGCAGTATATCTCTCTGACCAGTCAGTGTTCAACAAATCCTATAATACAGAGGCATGCCATGCAATTCCATGTTTATAAAGCAACAAAAAAAAAAAAAAAAAAATGATGTTTGCAACACTTTAAATTCAATATGAAGCTGCAGAATGTATCTCTGACCATGCAGTTCCTTCTCTTTTCTTTTTTTCTTTTTTTTTTTTTTTTTTTTTTTTTCCCCCGGGGGTGTTGGGATGGGGGGTAACAAGGTCGGTATTTAGGTGTAAAAGGTGAAGTCGTGAAGATGAGATTTGATCCCAGGTCTAGGGTGTGAAACCAACAAAGCACACAGATCTTCTAGCTGCAGAAAGGTAGCAGTTCTGAACCTCTGTACCCTTGTTTAAGGGGGTTAGGTACTGACAAGTTGTACAACAACAAACTGAAAATCCTACATTTAAATAAGAACTGATATATCTCCTCTGTAAAATGAAAAACCAAGAGTTCCACAATTTAGATCAGAAACAATTCAAAAATGAACTCCATGAATTAGCCACATTGAGGTTAAGCAGAAAACTGTTTCCCCTATCCATCCTGCAAAGCCCTATATTAACTCGTGAACCAAAATGATATTTCTCTAATACCATGAATTAGCCAATTTTTTTTCTCTATATGTGGTGACTTGTGATCGAGGGAATTTATGTCCTCTGTAATACGGTTTGCGTGGTGGTCTAATTAACCTATTCACGCAATCTCCCTTTCTCTCCCTCCCACGTCTCTCGCGTCCCTCATTCTCTTGCAGGTCATCACTCAATGAAGGTTAAATCACTTGAGTCAAAGCCCCACCAATTGTCATCATTTGTCATTGTTTAGTTTAGTATATAAATCACAAGGGAACTAGAGTTATTGAATAAACATGACCTTGTTTGTATATGCCCAAGGAAGTTATTGAAATTGAAGACCAAGGATTTTACTGACTTGAAGTTGAAAATTTTCAAAACTCCACACCCAAAGTATTGGGAAACAAAATTTGTTTGCTTTTTCTGATTTATCTTTAGTCCTCCCCTTCACATTATAGCTTACCTCTCAAAAGTATGCTTTATTCTGCTTCCTGCAGTGCATCCTGTTAGACTTCAGGTTTTACATGTTGTATTTAGACCACTTTCCATTTGAAGTAGGGTGTACATGTGCTGGCCTGGTCCTAGCATTTGTTGAATCAGTTATTCAGGACAAACACATGATTTGCAGGTACCAACGACAACCAGAAATAAGTAAGGCAATTACATAAATCAGTCCAACAAAGAAAACCCAATAACTGCACCAGTTGGAGATAGTAACAAGTCAAATCTACCCTTTGTCTTCAAATTTAACACAATAAAAGGAACCACAATAGTGTAGGAATCTTAAGAAAAATCTTTTAACTGATGTTAAGAATGACCTAAACAGAGGTAAGGATTTTTCATAGAGATATAAACCTTGGATCTTCTCATGATTAGATGATTTCTACCTACCATATTAGTGGGTGCCAATGTTCAAATTTTGTTTTGCAAATTTTTTTGGCTTCAACAAGGCCGAAAGAAAAACCAGATGTGATACTTGGGTCTTACCAAGTTTTGGTCAAAATTTTGCAGTTTCGACAAATTTTCGACCATGTTTTGGGTTTCACTTTCATTTCGGTCAAACCCTTTGAATAAAATGCATTGTTTCAATCGAAATTTCGGCACTCATGTTTTGGGTTTCAATATCGTTTTGCTAGTTTCAAAAATTTTCACTCCAAAGAGGAAAACTTCCTAGAAAACCTCAGTTTTTTATTTTTTGCCAAACCACTCCCATATCTTTGTAATGAACCATGTATAACATTTGATAATTAAGCAATGGTTTCTAATTTTATGTTTATTCATTCCTAAAGCATATTTTAGTTGTTTTAATTGAATAATGTGTGTTCTAATACAGTAACGTACAATGTTAACTACCAAGCTATTGTTCAAAGCCAAACTACCATTTTGGGTGTTCTTCTTTTGCAATCTAAAGGTTCCATTATGTTTAGAGGACCTAAAATAGGTGTCCCAGAAGTTTCAGGACCTAATTTAGCCATTTTGGCCTTGAAACCAGCTGTCGAAACCCTCAGCCAAAACTTACCAGGTTTTGGTCGAAATTTTGCAGCTTTACGAAATATGTAGGTCTTGAGCCACAAGGTCATTTCCTGGTTCAAAACCAAAACTTCGAATCTTGGTGGGTGCATGATACAGCCTAAGCTTAAATGGTTGTTTTAAGATGCCTTTAAGGAAGCGGTTTAGGATCATATCAGGTATAGGGTGCAGGTCTACATGATAAATCTGTAACAAGTACAACTAGAAATTATCCCCCTCATCCCTGTGTAGTATGGTTTGCTTCTGATTTATGGTCAGTTTGTTTCTCAAGTTATAATTTAGGCATGAGTTTCCTTATCCTCAGGAAAACCATTCACCAGCAAATCAAAACTCTCTAATCATTGTACCAATCACTGTTTCCATATTTTTGGCAGCAATAACTCTGACTATCTTATAATGAATAGGCTCGTGATAATGCCTTTTTTTTTTTTTTTTTTTTTGGGGGGGGGTGGGGGGTCAACAGTTTAATAATGGTGTGTATTTATTTGTGTAGGTTTGAAGAAGGGGAAGCAGTTTCTACTAGATGTTACATAAGATGCAAATGATAGAAATGAGTGGATTACTTGGCATGGTGCCTTATTAAAGAAGGAAGAATATAAACTTCTTTCCCTTATTTTGGTGGTACCTTACTTCATTGGAAATTGTACAATCTCCACGATCCACCAGAGCCTGTTCTACACACACCTTCATTTAAAGATGCCCATAATATAGCTGAAAATTTAATCTTCGTCATATGGGACAAGCTATGATAATTCAGGCCACCCTATGAAGCAAAGTCCGTTGATTAGGCTGCATTTGGGCTTATTCGCTTCAACCAGATTCAAGTATTGGTCCATCCCAAAAAATATTCCAATAAGTTCATTAGAGATTCTTGCCCAAAAACTTTACAAAATCCTAAACTTATTTTTCAAAGGTACTGATTTTGAATTCAGGATGTGCAATATTCATACATATCAAACCTATGTAGACACAATCTTACTATATAGGTATCATGTAGACCTTGCCATATGGGTATGTCAATTTGTTGTTCACATCGTAAACTTTTAAACGTGATAGTTTAAATTGTTATATTCCTGTTTAATTGAAAATGAAGTCATACCAAAAACAATTTTCAGAGTGACAAAATTCTCTCTGCCACCCAACCTCTATTTGTCTTTCTTTCTTTCTTTCCTTTTTTTTTTTGGGGGGAATCTACATGTCCCTCCC
>NC_056567.1:937984-973202 GCF_013358625.1 Macadamia integrifolia | reverse complement strand
CCCCCCCCCCCCCCCGACGAAATCCCCCATCTCCCTCTTGTTCCAAATTCATAAAATCCCACAATTATTTGAAGCATCCTAGTAGAAAAAGTGTGACAAGAGTTCAAGATTGCATGAAAACAGAATTCCATTAAAAGCAGCAATAACCAACAAGACATGCCCTTCATGCCCACTCATACAGAGATCCACACACATGCAGGCATGCAAGCACAAAGGAAAAGGAAGGCAAAGAGAAGATAGAAATGTGAAGTGTCACTGACACACTATCTTTTTCGAGACCATTTGCTACTTGATTCAGGAAATCCAAAGTAAACATGTGCAGGCAGACCTGAAAAGTGCAAATTGGAAAAAAAGTATTATAACTTATAAACAACCTAAAGAAGAACTAAAAGCATAACCAGTTTAACATTGAAAATTTTTCGAAAGGGTGCATAGAAGAACATAATGATAGATAAGACCTACGGCTTTCTATAACTGGACAGAGAAAATTTGAGAGAAATTTGTGGAGAAAGTGGTTTAATCAGGGACAGAAGGGTTAATTTCCACTGGAGGAAATTACCAGGGAGTGATTCAGGGTTTGCAGTGAATGTTGGATGGATTTTTGGGTGTAGAGGAGAATTTAAGCAGAATACTGCCCTTTCTAAACAGTATTTACATTGATGAATTGAATTTTGGTCCATTCAACCAAAAAAAAATAATAATAATTTTGGCCCAAGAGGAGTTGGAGACACACAGAAAACAAAAACATTTGGGGGGTGTTTTGCAAAGACACAGAAAAAGCGTTTTCCTATAACAAATAAAATAAAGCTTATATCCAAGGAAGTTGTAAAAAATATACATTACTCCAACAAAAGCGAAGACGTCCAGTCACTTGGTTGATATTGGACGCCAATGAAGAATCCAATTCACTATACTCAACAACAGTGAGTGGGCCACCTTTACCCCGTCGAACAAACACGCCAACCTTTTCTTGTGGGTATGCCTGTGACCAAGTTGATTAAGGGAAACAGGTATAAACATTATTCGTAAAAAAATTAAAAAATTAATTAAAAAAAGGGAAAGAAGAAGATCAGAATATTGCTAAAGCTTAACCCCAAAAATAAAGAACAGAAATAAAGAGGTAAAGAGGACTAACATAGATTCCAAGTCCAAAACAAGCTCTAACTAGATTTCCACATGGTCCTAAAAATTGCAAGAGATCTATTATTACCGATATTCTTAGAGTATCCATCTAAAAAATATGAATAATCCATGTGTTACACCTAGCATTTTCTACAGTGAGAATTGAATGCTAAATTAGATCTGTTTCCTCAAACAAACATCGAAGCAGTGTGCCTCTTACAGGAGACGCACTAGTTGACCCTTGCTCACTATCCACCACACCCGGGTCATAGAGTCTCATGTCGCTACTAGGGGACGCCGTAGCATAGTGTCAAAAATATAAAATACTAGGATCCATGCAAAAGGTTTTGGATTTTTTCTCCCACCAATCTCTTGTGATAATACATAATATTTCAGCCTCCGTCCAACTATGAGCTCCTCTAATGTAATACTGAATTTGAAGACTCAAAACAGTACCAAAAGACAAGATCTTTAAACAAAAAATAAGTTCAGATATGGGAGAATTTATATAACAGCAAATCAGATGGTCAGAACAGACTGATATTCAAATCGAGTTCCATAAATAAGGGACAGAATGTTTCCTGAAAATCTAAGATTGATTCAATGGTCAGATCAACAAAAATGGACTAATCCTAATTCTAATAGGAAAAAGGTAAAACAGTAATTTCTAAGAGACCAAAACAGAAATCAGAATTCGGTTCGAATTCTGTCAATCGATTCTGCATAGGGATAGCAAAAAGATCATAAAACAGTAGCTTGATAATGCATAAATAAGTAACTAGAAAAGGGGGGTCAAGGGAAGAATGGGAGATATCAAATATGTCGAGATAAGTACGTCAGAAGACTACCAAACTGAAATCGAGTTCATGAATTAGGATGATGAACACTCAAACAAAGTATGGCATGATTCTAACGGTCAGATTGCTCTAAACAGAATTCATGCAAAAAAAAAAACCCCTTGCTTATTAATCCGATCTAGAACAAGGAGATTGCAGAAATTTCAGAACTTGAACTTACTTGTTAATGGCAGAATAGAAGATGAAATAATCAGTAAATCTAGTATTAGATCAGTAGCTTCAAAACATGAACAATAGAACAATCCACTAGGGCTTCACACTGCAAGGTATCGATTGGATCAAACACCAATCTACCTTGATCACACACAAGGAACCTTGATCGAACACGTTTCTTCACCAATGGAGAAGAGCAGCAAAGACAGCTTTTCACTAATCAAAATTCGTATGAAATGCTAGGCCCCCTTACAAAACTTATATAGAAGACTCAAAGACAGAATCAAACAATGAAAAGAAAATTCCTAACCCAATCCTTAACTAATAAGGCAACCTAAACTAACTAAGAAACTGAAATAATTAAGGGAACTGACTCAAAACAGGACTGGACTTGTAAAATCCTAATCCAGCCTTACGAAAACACTTAATAACAAGTAAAACAAATAAAGACTCTAACTCAACTAATCCCGTATGCCTAGCCTCTACCCATATTTTAGACCCATTAAAGTGGTCCATTGCAATGAAAAGACACAGGATCAAAGGCCCAACATATTCATAACCTTACCTGAAGTTTATTTCTAATAAAATAACCCCTTTAAGTTATTTAACTGCATAATCCTCTTTTCTCATCACAGCATTTCACAATAATGAAATCATCCTCCTATAGCTCCCCTTTCCTTCCAAAATCTCACATTATCTAGTAATTCTATTTGCTGCATTATTTTGCCATATAAACTAGTTACCATCCACTCAAACCATTCTTCTACTTTGTAGTACCACAGAAAAAGAGAGAGGCTCCAACAAACTGATTTATTCCTTTCAAGCAATTCCATATTGCTAAGAATCCATCAGAGGTCCCTAATAACAACCAATCAACCCACTCAAAATGATTATTTCCTCACTGTGAAAATCCAACTCTTCCAACTTTGTTTCCACTTATAAAATTATATCCTCTTTATATTTCCTAACCAGAATCCTAACATAATCTCACCTCAGGGTGTCAAATAGAACAAATAGAACATATGTTCATCAAAAAAAAAAAAAATTCTAGTAACCAAAAAATTACTTGAATTAACCAGAACTGCAAGTGGGCCGCCTTACCTGTTTAAGTGAAACATATGTGACAAAATTTACTACCAATTCCAAATCAGCCCAGTTGACTAATTACCTTACAACAATCTAACCATTATTGTCTTTACATCATCAAAGAGTAACCAAATAGTGAAAGATTTAACAAGCTTCTCTCCAAAGGAAAATGATACGGAAATACCATAAGGGATGAAAAGAATATGATACCAAGCTTCTAAATGCCAAACTACATTATTATTTTTGTCTTTTTCCAAACTATATTGGATGGCAAGGATCCATGTAGCCGACCCCATTTAGCTGAATTTCTCCTAACTTGCTGGGCTGTGCCTTTTTTCCTCTTACTTTCATCTCTCTGCCCTTTCTCTTTATCATTTCCTATTTTCTTATTTTCTTTGTTTCTTCTTTTCTGTTTGGACCTCAGTTTTCCCTACTTTGTTTTGCACGGATCCATGTAGCTGACCCGATTAAGTTGGGATAAGGCTGAGTTTGTTGTTGATAAGAATGTACAATAAAAAATCAAAGCAAACATCCTATCTAGATTTTCAGTTTTTTATAGGCAATTCAAAAGAAATTTTGCGAAGATAGAACAGAAAATAATGTACAAGTGTTCAAAGATTAAAAAAAAAAAAAAAGGCACTCAGACCTCAACCCAAAAAATACATTCCATGCACACTCAGGATGCAGAAATCAAAAGAATACAGAACTTGTAGCTAGTAGCTACACTGAAATCCAAAATCCAATTTAGATTTGGATGACTGAAGACAATAGCATTAGCAATTAGTAGCTACCTTACGTACAACTTTAGCAGCTGCAGCTACACTTTTTTCAATGAAGTATCCCAAGAAAGTTGGATCAGCAACACGGACCTGCATACAGATATCAATAAAGATGGTTCAAGAAAAAAATCTTTTGATTCCTTAACCAACGAGAAATAAAATAAGGGTTCCCACCAATGCATTGTCAACTCCATAGCAATCCACATATCTCACACCTCTCATGGCCATATCTTCCAACAGATTTGAAGACCTCAAAGCTAATTCATACATCAATAGCCCAACAGAAGAAATCAGCACTTTTCCTCAGCAAGTAGAAAATAAATAGGAAGCAAGAAAACTTAATTGAGTTAATGTGTTTCAAATTATAATTGAAATTCATACCAGAATAAACACCTCCATTCCCATCTGGTGCCTTTGCAACCTGGCTTTACAAAAATCAGGTGTATGAATTAATCACATTGACAGAATGGAAGAGAAACTAGCTCAAAGAGAAAAACAGAACTCAAAATAAGGCCATCAAATGGTACAAACATTAATAATACACTCAGGATATTAAACAATATCGGGTTTGGATTCCTGACCTCTTTTGCATTCAACCATACTCCACGAATTCATGCATAGTGGTGTTTTTTTTTTTTTTCAGGTAATAGCACAGTGGGTTAGGTTGGGGGTAGCTAGAGTCTGACTAGGTTTTACTGAGTTTGACTGGGCTTCTACTGAAAATCAGATTCCTTCGTAAAAGAAAGAATACAAGCTTTATCCTCACCCGTAATTCATCATTGTCAGGAGTGGACAAAATTAGGTGTCTACACCAGCTCTACAGAATAGGTGGTGACTCCTGATCATATCTTTTCTATCTTTTCTTTCCTACAATTTCATATCAGTTTCAGTTCTTGTTTGAGAGGCATAAAATTTCCGCTATTGAATTTTCTAGTTTTATGGGTTTAAGAATCCACCACCCTCCCTCAAAATATATATATATATATATATATATAATATCAATCCACTCCTTTTAACCTAAATATCTACCCACCTATATTGTCGCTTGTATCATTCAATACTTGCAACCCTAGTTCTAGGAAAATCCTAACTTCTTTCAGACATCACATAATCTCTTTTTGACAACTTTAACAAATGGTATACTGATTTCGCATAAAAACAATTTTCTTTCATATTATAATCCTTTTAAGCATATATTCTCAAGAAACTTTAACAAACATTTCTCCTCCTCAATCAGTCAGGAAAGCATTTTAACCATTGTTCCAGTTCCTTCTTAACTTATTCTAAAATTGCTAGGACCATTATGTACATTAACCTTAGCAAGATTCATAATAGTAATTTGGGACTGAATTAATGGCACTCAATAAATATGTAAAGTACGCATCAATCAAGCAACAAACTCCATTTCAGAATTGTTGTAGTCGATAATGCTGAATTTAAATCTTAAATCCAAAACATATATAAATACATTTAAAGTAATAAGAATTAAAGATAAAAAGAGAGCCTACTCCATGTGAAGTCTCCATGATAAATCTACAATCCTTTGAGATGCAGGGGATGGTACCCTGCCGAAAAAAGGTGACCTGCATTCAACAGAGAGTTTACATGAAAATAAGAGCAAACAACTGAACAATGACTAAACGAACATCAACAGAAAAAGATTTTGAAAAAAAAAAAAAAATCTCACTTGCTCAGGTCCAAGGCCAAAATATTTATGACTTTCAAAATATTTGCGTGTGGCATCATCAGTGAATGGGTTAGTCATTATGTACCATTGTATTGGCACAAAACCAGCCGAGCCTGCAGGAGGGAAAAAATCATCAGCATAACATGTCAGATGAAATTGAAGAGTAGTAAATCTAAACAGAAAAACTCACCCTCATTTACAGACTGAGCTGCAAGTCTTTGAACAGATAAAATTCTTTCTGCTTGAAGCTGAAACAGTGACTTTCCTGATGGAAGACCAATATCTGAGGCAAAAGAATATGAAAGGTATAAGCAAACGGAACTATTTAGGTTTATGTAAATGTGATAAATAATACAAAAAGGGTGAGAAAAGTTTGGGGAACACTAACATCATGCTTCTCTAAAATGAAAATATTAAAATCCAAAAGATATGGGCTTCCATTCAAATATTTCACATGAATGAGAATGAAATTTTATCTTGCCGTTTCAGCATAAATAAATAAACAAAAATACAACTTTATTTTGGATAACTAAAGAACATTAGTGATCTTGGTAATGCCAGTTTGTAAATTCTTAATAATGATAACCCACAATAATTTTATGTGAGGTAGAAGGGTTTAACTCATTTTTTACTACTTGTGGAGTGCAGACTTATGACCCTCATGGGGAGTAACTAATCACACCATAAAAAATTATACTAGCAGCAGGGGGGTGTTTAGGATGCTAGAGGGGTATTTTGGTGCAGATGATCATAAAAAGGGGCAGCCCTAAGGATCTCTCCAATCTCTTAGGAAGAATCATGCTATCGCATACTTGATGATTTCGTTCCACAGGATGCTTAGGTCCATGAACTACGTACAAGATGAACTTTCCATGTCTGGAATGTATCAGCAAGTATCCCATTTCATAATCTGGCGATGGGTGATGATTCCAGATAATTTAGACAATGTAGTTTTTTATCACGTACTGTTTGTCTCCCCTTTACCTCATACTGTTTCTCGCACCTAGTCCCTTTAGCTTATATAAAATGTTTGTTATTCATAGAATTAAAGATAAAATCCCTATCAATAATTTGATCAGATTTCTCCAACCACGTCATGCCAGCGGCAGAACCAAAGTTCAGAATTTCCCAAATTTATATGACAACAAAAGCACCTCTCGAGTGCCCATTGTAACTTTTACCCAAGAAGAAAAAAGAGTACCCATTGCAATCAGCACCAAGTGGTGGATTGAAATCATGTAATAAATCTACTGGACATGGACACAAGAATTGGTATTCTTTTACCAAGGCCATGGATGTAAATCCACAGAATGGAAACTCCAGCAAGTTACCACAAATTGGAGAGGCAAACCATGGATATCAAAATATCAAATCACCATCGACAAGCTAGCTCAGGCCTACAGATCCATTCTATAAAAATAGATTCCGTCATTAAATGTCCCTACTCAATTCAAGATGCAATAGCTTTACTACCATACAGAAAAAATGAACAAGGAAGAGGATCCAACCAACCTTCCTTTCCAATGATAACAAGTAGTGTGTATTAAGATGTGAGTCACCAGCTGAAGAATAGCAAGTAGAATTAAATTTTTCTGGTGATCAAGTAAATGCAGTAAGTACTTACTAAAACATCCCTTCGGATCTGAACTTCCCAGACGTGTTCCCTGCATTAAAATTTCATTCTCCGTGAACTCCTTCACAATCCATAGTCCATACACTAGTACAGTCAATGCATAAAATAAAATAAAATAAAGGGGGATGCGCAACCATCCAAGAGCTAAGTAACTAAAGAATACAATAAGATGACATGAAGGAAAAATTACAGAAAAAAAAAAATCCTCTTTAAACACCAGAAAATATTTAGGGGACAGTATTACCAATTACAACAACCTATTTGAATTTAAAAATAAATAAATAAGAAAAAAAACAGTACCAACAAGTCAACAACATAAGAATGCATGTAGTCCTCAGACATGTAACATTATTTTTTTCCTTCAAGGCGGGGGAATAATGGGCTCATATCAAGTGTAGTTTTTGGTTCAGTAACTTTGTCATCATGTGGGAAATCCAAACCCATCAGAAAGAAGAAAAGAAAATTTTGGAAGATGCCATGACTCCATTACCAACTTTTACTATATTGTATCGTTGCGGCAATCTCCTCTTGCTCTTCTTCTTTTTCCCCTTTTGAAACCAAAGCGGGTTCAAACCCCTCACTGAAGCCTCTCTCTCTTTCTAATCACAGCCCACTGATGTCTAATTACAACATGGGAAGACTCCAAGCACATACTAATCACCTAGGCAATCAGTGCGGAAATGTTAGATCTTGAAGAACTTTAATTCGGATGAAAAATTGAAGATGTCATAGCATCTCTATTCATGTGAACTAATTGGGGATTTGGTTTCTAAAGGAACATTTTGGTCACTCTGTCAGATGACAGTGTAAATTATGATGTCATAGCATCTCTATTCATGTGAACTAATTGGGGATTTGGTTTCTAAAGGAACATTTTGGTTACTCTGTCAGATGACAATGCAAATTAACACCATACATGCTCAGCTGTGGTAAAATAGAATTTAACCAGTTTTTGGAAACTCAATAGTCAAGAAGTACTGCTATCATCTACATATAAAAAATGACAACAACACTTCAGGTTGCTCTCTTTTCTTACAGCATGAACTAACAAAACAAAACCAACTACATACATCAAAAGGACACCAGTACCCTGAGAAGCTTTCTGTGGAAAAGTCATCCCATGAAAAGTGCCCCGTATTTTCTTCGATCACGTGATTGGGCTACTTAACTTTTTTATTGTATCTTTTCCCAGTTGCTAAAGTTTTTCTTTCTATATAACAAGAATTTTGCTACAGGGTTTGTCGTGTTTGATTTAGGGACCTCTCCTCCTTTCTTTTGGTCTGCCCAAAAAAGGTTGTAGGGGTTTCCTTTCTCTATGTTTTTATGTTTTTTCTTTTTTCTTAATACATACAAGTTACCTATCAAAAAAAGGGACACCAGTACCCAAGAACCCTTCCCTTTTCATTTAAATAACCCTTTCTATACGCATTTTTATAAGCCTGGTATTTTTCTAGGCATTGAAAGGAGGGGGGAGGGGGGAGGGGGGAGGAGTAGAATAACGGTGATCAATAGCAGAGCAAACCATCTGAAGTTTTATTTGATCAGTTTAACTCTAATATTTGCCACATTCATTTTGAATCAATGAATATATATTTCTTAGGTGAGAAAGTTGGACTGCAACATGAAAATCATGCTCATGACTCAATTAAAAAATGAACACTACCTGCCCACCAGCCAGAAGCAACACCGCTAACCTCCCCTCCAAGATAGCTTTCAAGCCAATCTTCCACCATCTCTCTCTTTCTTCAAGTGTTCTCTGTTCAACAGTAGATACACATGTCTCTGGCACTGGTTCAATCGACGGTGCTGGAAGCCCTAAAAAATCTCAAAATAACTCAAAAATCACATACACAACCGATTTTATACTTTAAAATTAGCAATATAAAGAAGAAAATAAAAGAAATTCACCTTGAGAACGAAGGGAACAGCGAATGATCCGATCAATCCTTGGAAGATCTAAGCTCTGAATAAAACAGGTATAATTAAACAAGAACATTTTTTTTTCCTTTCAAGTCATACAACCACATGATTTACAGTGGCAAAGACATCAATTCAACCATAAATGGAATTTAGCTAGAATTGAAACAAAAAAAAAAAGTAGCCAGAATTGAAACAAAAAAAAAAAAAAAAAAGTAAACAGTATGAAAATATGAGTAAAAGAGGGATCTAGCTCGATGAACTGGAAGTGGATGCAAATTACCCCGATATCTCTGACGAGAAGCTGTCGTTCTTCAGGGGAAAGTTCGTCCCAGAGGGAAAATGCGTCTTCTTGGCCGTAATCCTTGAGCCTCTCTAACAGAGACTGTGGAGGAGACGATGCATTGTAGTCCACAGCAACGGTTAGCTCCCCCATCTCTCCACTTTTTAGCTTCGAATCTCTGCTTCGTGTCTGCTGTCAGCTTTACAGAGACACGGAAATATATAGTTGTTAGTTCGGACCAGTCTTGGAGGGAGAGAGAGAGAAAAAACCCCACAGAAGTGGAGCAAAATGACCAAAATAACCTCCATTTAGATGAAAAATAATGGATTTGCCATTCATTATTCAGCTTCAGCTTCGGAGGAAAGCGAGAAGCAGAGCATTATGGACCATGGTCCGCATGGCCACAACGGTTTTAGCAATGGGTCCGGATCTGCATTTGGATCTGTGTCGGCGGATGCAGATCCGATATCAGTCCCGGTTTCTTTAAAAATTTGGATTTTTTTCTTTTTATCCTTAAATCTGTACCGATATGGGATCGGCCTGAAATCGGTATTGCCCCAGTCAATCGATCATTTGCCAATTCCTGATACACCCATAGTCCGGATAATATTCCATTGGGAAAATTACATGATTACCTACTTTTGGGTTTCTTTTTATAAAATTATCCACAAAAAGTTTTGATTAACAAAAATACCCAAAACTAGATTTGGGTTTACAAAACTACCCACCCAAAGTTTCAGTTGATAAAAATACCCAAAATCAGGTTTACGTTTACAAACTACCCAAAATAGTGATTCTTCATCTTCCCCATATAATCATGTATTTTTTTTATTACTAAAAATTTGAGTAGGTAATTTTGTAAACCCAAACTCAATTTTGGGTATTTTTGTTAACTAAAACTTTAAATGGGTAATTTTGTAAAGGAAAACCTAATTTTGGGTATTTTTGTTAACTGAAACTTTTGATGGATAATTTGGTAAAGAGAAACCCAAAAATGGATAATCATGTAATTTTTCCTATTCTATTTGGGTTCGCTCTAAGGTCATCGCGGGGTGATGGTCCACGAGGAATCCATTGAGATGGATGATTGTGTCACCTATGGGTGACTCACCCAGTAAATTGATTGAATATAAAAGGTGTCTAAGGGTGAATTGCTATGTCTCTACATGCTGGAAAAACGAAACATTTCTTTTTCTTTTTTTTTTGGTGGAAGAAAAAGGAAATATTTCATCTCCTAATCATACGTGACTATATATGTATGGGTAGATGATCCAGACCCCCTGTTGAATTGGTGGGTTACCGGAATGGTTTGCAAGTCTCATCAAAGGAGGCAGTAGTGTGCAACAAATAGGAGAGCAATGAGAAGTCTTTGATGAACTGAGGGGGCCTCAATATCCTTCTTGTATGGGCACAACTGTCATAATCAGTAAGATTTAAGGGTGCCAATGTTTGAGACATTTAGTGTAATATATCTAAGGGTTTGTAAACTTATATTTGGGTATGAGATTGGTCTCCATTGGTTCTAATTCGAACCAATTTAAAATTTGTTAGAATCCATCAAAACCATAGAAAAATTTTTGTCTTTGATTTTTTTTTTAAATTTTATTCAAATATTTTATGGATATAATTTTAAGAGTCAAGAAGTTTCATTGTTTTTTCTGCTACTTTGCTTACTAACAGAAATAAATAAATAACTAAATAAATAAAGATCTAAATGCATGTATGGCCAATTCCAAAATATGGTTTTAAGAATGCACAGTTTTAAGATCGGATTTGGTGTCTCGTGCATATTTACCACCAGACAATAGTTTATACGAATGTAGGATCCCCTAGATAGCTAATGAAATGTCATATTCACATCAGAGGTAGACTCCACATTCCACTATCACTCAATTAAGACAAGAAAGTAGCTTTCTTTTTCCCTTATAATTAAGAGAAAAAAGTTCTCAAAACCCAGCTGCCCACAGAGGGCCAGGACACTAGCATCCTCTTTTTCTATCTCTCTTCTCCTTGTCTGAAATGAATAGAACTTGTTTATTGGTGCACTCTCTTATGTCACTTGCTTAAGAACTCTATAATTATTGTTTGAAGGGCTATGATTAAGCTAGCAAGAACATGGGGCAATTGCTTTATACGAGAGGCACTTTCATTAAGCGATCTTTAATTAACATCAAATCGTCAATTCACAACCAATGTGAATATATGATGAGAACCAATCTAATAGGTAGGAACTTGTATATAAATATATTGAATAGAGAAGAGAAAGATAATTTCACTCAAAACACTTTCTTGACATGGTATCAGTCTAGGTCGATCTTTCAAACCTCCTTCTCTCATTTTTCCATTTCTTCTTCTCCATGGCTGACTCTCTTGTCATTGACCCTGCTTTCGTTGTCGTCTCTGACACTACTGCTTCGGTTGTTTCTCTCCCACTTGATGATTCTTCTCCATTTTTTATGCATCGATCATTTGCACAATTCTGGCACTATACTCGTCACTCAGCCTCTGCATGATGACAACTACCCCACTTGGACTTGTGCTATGCGAATGGTTCTTGAAGCCAAACACATGCTTAGTTTTATTGATGGCTCATTGCCCAACCCAACCTTCTTTACAACAATGGACACGCTGCAACAACATCATCCTTCTTGGCTTCTCAATGTTCTTTCCATTGACATTGCTAGCAGCATTCTTTATTGTTAAGTTTGCCTCGAATTCTTGACCCGTTTTTAAGATTGATCCGATCCGACATATATTTGGTGGTGACCCGAATAGGAAGTTTTCTAAGATCTGTGATGGAAGCCGCGACTTGAAGTATATAATGTACTGTTGTCTTGTTGAGAAAATCATTGTATTTTGGAGATTTTTCAAGCTAGGGTTTCAGGGACAGTTTTCTCACAGCTGTTTTGATGTAATCTCTCTTCTACATAGTGAAACATCTTTTTCTTAGCCCGAGGACGTAGCACACCACCCTAATGTATGAACCCCGTTAAATCTCTTTGTCGTGTGGATCTTTTGTCTATTTATTTTCATATTTCTTAGTGTTTGATCTAACATTTATGCTTCTACTGTTCACAAGGTTTGGCTAGATTTTCATGATCGTTTCTCTCAAAATAATGCTCCTTGGATTTTTGAAATCCGTACCATCTCCAATCATTGCCAAGGTACAACCTCTTTGGCTTCCTACTATACAATTCTCAAGGGACTTTGGAACGAACTGGCTTCGTTAACTCATGGTCACCCTTTACTTGTGGTGTCATCTCCAAACACACAGACATTCTCCAACTCAATCAGTTGCTTGAATTTTCAATGGATCTTAATGACTCTAATTCTTCTGTTCAGAGTCAGCTTCTCTTAATGGAACCACTACCCAACATCAATCGTGCTTATTCTCTTTTGTTGCAAGAGGAATATCATCGCTCTCTCCAAGAGCTTCCATAGCATTGCCCAACATTGACTCAGTCTGCTCTTGCCGCTACAACCCCTCATACGGTTTCTAAATCAGATAAGAAGCCTCTGTACAACTATGATTTTTGTGGTATGGATGGTCACTCTGATTCTCGTTGTTTCAAGAAGCATGGTTATCCTCCTAAGCGCAATATTAAGAAAACATATTCATCATCCCTTGCACCGCTTGCATGATCATTTGCGGCTTCCATTTCTGACACAGATTCCGCCCCATCACTCACTCCGAGCAATATCAACAATTGTTGAAATTGATTCAATCGGGTAATCTCACTCCATTGGCAAATGCTGCAGGTAATTCCCCTTCCCACTAGATTATTGATTATGGTGCAAATTTTCATATGGCTTCCAATCTTCAATTTTTTTATCCTATTACTGTTGTTCCTCATACTTCTCCCATTTAGTTACCCACTGGTAACACTGCTCTTGTTTCCCATTTAGACACTTACAACCCACCCCTTCCCTACCCTCAAAGATGTTATATGTGTTCATTCTTTTCTTTTTTATTTATTATCTATTAGTGCACAAACTCAAGCTCTCCGGTGCTCAGTCACATTTTTTTCTCATCACTGTCTTTCAAGACCTACAAACGAAGAGGACGATTGGGTTTGGTAAAGAGCATGGTGGCCTGTACTACTTGGAATTGGCTCCCTCCATCATTGCTACTTCGTCCACCCACCCTACCACATCTTATGTCTGGCATTGGTGTTTGGGTCATCCATACCACATCATTACAATTTTTTTGTCTTGTATTAATTCTTGCATTTCAGTTTCTACTAAATGTGTTTGCATTATTTGTCCCTTGGCAAAACAATGCCGTTTACCTTTTCCTTCTAGTTCCATATCTACTTCTTCTTGTTTTGATTTAATACATTCCGATGTTTGGAGTCCTTACTTTATCCCTTCTATTTGTTGTGCTAGATATTTCCTAACAATTGTCGATGATTTTTCTTGTTGCATTTGGGTTTTTCTCATAGACTTTAAATCTGACACTTGGCCTCATTTACATGATTTTTTTTGCAATGGTTAAAACCCAATTCAATTGACAAATTAAACAAATATGTATCAATAATGATTAGGAATTTTTAATAAAGCTGCCTCCAACTTTTTTACACACCCATGGTGTTATCCATCAACATAGTTGCATTGACACACCACAACAAAAAAGTGTAACACCGGCATCTCCTCAATGTTGCTTGTACTCTTTTACTTCAATCCAATCTTCCCCAAGATGTTTGGGCTGAATGCATTCTTACTACCATACACATCATTAATCGATTGCCTACCAAGCTTCTAAAGGGAAAAACTCATTTTGACCTACTTTTTAATAAAGCTCCAGCATATGCCCATCTTCAAACTTTTGGATGTTTTTGTTATGGGCACAATCATTCCACAATTAAGCACAAATTTGTTCCTTGTGATTGTCCAGGTATTTTTATCGGGTATCATTTTGCTCTAAAAGGTTACAAGATTTTGGACCTTAATTCTTGCAAGGTTTACACTAGTCGTGTTGTTGTTTTCTTTGAATATGTTGTTTCTTCTCATACAAATGACCCACTCATCACCTCTACCTACCTCTTCCCATTCCTAATCTTAAAACCTCTTTAGAACCTTCTAACCCTAACCCGCCATTTCCATCCACGCCCCCATTTCCGATACCCCTGCATAGACCATAGTACCGACATCCTCCACCATCCATTCCCCTCCACCACCACCATTTGCGTACACCTTTGTCGCTTCGTTCCACTAGATCTCATAACCACCCCTCCCATTTGTAGGAATACATATGCTCTGCTACCCACACCAAATCTTCTTCTGACATAGGTACACTCGTCCCCCTTGGTTCTCCTTTATCTTATCGCAAGGTCTCACCCTCTCATCTTAAGTTTATCAGGTCTCTTTCCTCATCTGCTAAGCCCACTAGCTTTTCCAAAGCAATTTTGTCCCCCGATTGGAAGGACGTTATGCATGCTAAAATTGAGGCTCTTGAAGCAAATAACACTTGGTCACTTGTTCCCTTGCCGCTTCACAAAAGACTCATCGGATGTAAATGAGTCTACAAGATTAAACAACATCCGGATGGTTCTATCGAGCGTTACAAAGCTTGTTTGGTAGCCAAGGGGTATACCCAAACTGAGGGCGTTGACTTTCATGAGACCTATGCATCTGTTGCCAAACTTGTTAACGTATGGGTCCTTGATGTCAATAACACCTTCTTACATGGCGACCTTGATGAAGAAGTGTACATGACTTTGGCTCCTAGTTACAACAAGGGGGAGTAGGTTGTTTGTCGCCTCTATAAATCTCTTTATGTTTTAAAGTAGGCTTCTCATAATTGGGTTGCCAAATTTTCAAGTGCTCTAATGGATATTGGTTTCACTCAATCCACTGCCGATTACTCTCTTTTTCTTAGAGGTCTACGGGACATCCTTATTGCTGGCTCAAATTCTATGCCCATAGCTGCCTTAAAGAATTTTCTTCACCAACGATTTCGAATCAAAGACCTTAGGCATATGACATATTTCCTTGGCCTTGAGATGGCTCGCTCCAAAAAGGGTATTTTTCTCAATCAACAGAAATACACATTGGATATCTTATCTGATGCTGGTCCCACAGGTACTAGCCCTGCCACTTTTCCAATGGAACAACATCTCAGGTTAACTGATTTCAATGGTGAAATTCTTCCTGATCTTGTGCCTTATCTGTAATATCCCGCTTCTTAAACCCGGTCTGATTTCGTGGTTGAACCGGTTTAACCATGCAGGAACCGAGCCAGAGGATGTTAGAGCGAGTTCCTTATGGGCTATGATGGCACGGGTGACCTTAAACACCGGCTGGCCCGACAAGTCCGAGCCAGTGCCAGAAGAGACGGGAGTGCCCAAACCGTGTACGTGCACCTACCATAAGGCTATGTACGGATAGAACAGGTATTATATCCGTATTTTAAGGTTATATACGTATGCTACATTGTATGCTTGGGGTAGGGTCCGAGCCGAGGTCAGAGCCCGGTCAAAGTCCCAAGTTTTGACTCTCAGGTGGGTATGACCGGTGGGTACACCTACCCACCTGAGTGACCCATCCATCACTATTCACTTAAATAGGAATAGTATATAAAGCTTTATGACTTCTTTTCTTTCCATTTATTACCCCCGTACCTCTGGTGGGAAAAGTAAAGAGGAGAGAGAAAAAGAAAGGGAAGAAGAAAGGAAGAGGAAGAAAGGGAGGATTTCAATGGCGCCGAAGCTCGATCTTGCCATTCTGGTGCCGGGAGAGTAATCTTCGACTCGAGATCTACAGTTGGAGGTAAGAAAAGTTGGGTTTTATGAACATTCACCATACCCACGCTTCAAACCCTTGATTCGAGTATGGTTTCTCAAGATCTTGTAAACACCCTTTGAAATGATGAATCTAAGGTTTAATAGATGATTTATGTGTTGATCTTGAAGGATTTGAAGAGATATTGACAAGGTAGAAGGAGCATTGTGAGTTGGAAGTGATTTGGAGGGTTTGAAGTCATTCTTGGACAAAGAAGGTAAGATGGTTCCCCTCATTTGAATCTAACTTAAATCTAAGCTAGAACCATCCTATAGGACTCTAAAGGTGTGAAGAATGGGTTGAGAAAAGCCCTATTTGGGTCCCCAAGGAATGGAGGAAGTTGAGAAGAAACTGGGGTTTTTCCGCCAAAACCGGTGGGTGAAACCGGCGGGTCCCTACCCGCCTGAGTCACCCACCTGAGAGGACCAGAGGGGTTCTGGCCAAACCGGCGGGTAGGACCGGCGGGTCCTACCGGTGGGTCCATACCCGCCGGTCCAAAACCGACGGGTAGGACCGGTGGGTAGACAACCCACCTGAGTGACCCACCCGAGTGGCCAGAATGTGATTTTTGGGTCCGATCGAGTCCAATCGGACGTGGGACCTTCTTTCGACGTTCTAAACACGATTTTGACGTCAGATTTCATTAATTTTGATTCTAAAATGGTGAAGTACTAACCCCGCTCAATTTTGTTAGGTTCACCAAAGCCTTCCCGATTCGCTCCGGATCTCACCCGTACCGAGCGGGACTCCTTATACGCTACAAGTAAGTGGAGAGAGAGGACGTTTGGCCTATTTCAAGGCATTTGTTTGGCATTCATATAACTATATCTAATTTAGTCATGTCATCATGAATATGCTATATAGATTAGTCATTTCACACATTGATGTGCATTTATGCTATGTTTACTTTTCAAATGCAAATTGAATGTGATGTTATATGTTGAATGTGTACATCATGTTGCATAATGCCTTGATAGACTAGATGCAGCGGTCGGCTTGGAAACGAATGCATTGGTGGCCCGTGGTATGGGACACGGAGGTACTATGCAGTCGTACTACATATAGGAGCATGCGGTATTAGGATTTCACCATCCCGTGCTATGACCCTTCCCAACAGGGGTTAAGGTGTTGGGTTGCCATTTGGGGGGAAGCAGGGGTCTCGGTTGTCGGACACTGTGGCGGTTAGGCATTACGCCCGGTGAGTCATGTAGGACAGTCGGCAACCCCGGTGGTATTTCAAGAGGGCCAATCGTACTGCTTTTAAATTGCTGGAGTCAGCACTGTCATTTAATTTATTTACATTTCTGTTGAGAGCCGGTGGACGGCATTGTCTTTATTTTTCCGAGTACTCACGGTGGGCCTTCTCCAACAGCCCTATGGGCGTATCGCGGGAGGGAGTTCGCGGCTCGTACCCGGAGTATACGCGCACTGTGGTTGTAGTAGCACTAAAACCAAAGACTTAGAAATGTTGTTTAGGTGTATGTGATTTAAAATGACTTGCATGGCATGTAGTGCATATGATGTGTTGTGATGTGTGGACTGTTGTGTGTGGTCCACCTCTCTACTTACTGAGCTAGTGAGCTCATTCCACGTGTACACCCCTTTTTAGATGATTTTGCAGGTCATGCACCTGAGGAGCAAGGGGTGGGTCCCACAGTCGAGTTTCCTGAGGAGGACTGGTGGACCCATGAGGAGTTTGAGCACGGCGTAGACTGCACGTGTGAGAGTTGTGTTGCGGGGCAGCGGTTCTGAGGCCGAGCTGAGCTCCAGCCTTGATACCGATGCCGGGCTGTGTACTCTGATGTTTTTGATAATTTCCTGTATATATTTGATATTCAAACTTTATTCTTTTTGTGTATATATATCATGCCTTCGGGCCCCAAATGTATATAATTATGGTATCGCCATTTGGGTATCAGGTATATGGGAATTATTACAGGTAAAACTTAGTCTTCCGCTGATTTGATGATCTTGTGTTAGTGTGTGTATGCTGTGGTGGAATACAGTATATGATGATCCTGGCAGGTATGGGTTAACCGGTGTTAACCCGGTCACCGCTCCGGTTCAGTGTGAACGGGGTGTGACATTATCGCCGTTTGATTGGATGTTTGTTTTATCTCACTATCACTCGTCCAGATATTGTGCATAGTGTTCATATTTTCAGCTAATTTATGCATCAACCTCGCAAACCGCATATGGACGTTGTTACTCGCCTCCTTCAGTATCTGCATAGCTCTCCTAGCCAGGGTATTTTTCTCCCCACTACTAGTACCTTATCCCTTCGTGTATTTTGGGACGTTGATTGGGCTAGTTGTCCCATGACATGCCACTCCACTACGAGTTACCTTGTCTTCCTTGGGTCGAGTCCTATCTCTTGGAAGATGAAGAAGTAAACTACAATTTCTCAGTCCTCTGTGAGGCCGAATATAAAGCCATGGCAATGGTCACTTGCGAGCTGGTGTGGTTAACTTCTCTACTTCAAGATTTCGGTATCCCTATTGATCAATTGATCCCTCTCTTTTGTGACAATCAGGCGGCCATTCACATTAGCGTCAATCTCGTGTTCACAAGCACACCAACACATATCGAAATTGATTATCATGCGGGAGTATTAGTTGTGCTCATTTGAATTACAGTTGGAGATAAGGTTGATTGGAATTACAACTGGAGATAAGGGGCTGACAATGTCAATCCTTATCCTCCCACATTAGTCTCTTACCTTATGTAGTTATGTATATAGCCCATATTAGTTCCTTCTTTATTAGTTTTTTACCTTATGTATTCCGCCCCATTTTAGTATGTTTTCTTATGTTAAAAGGATTCTCGTATATCTCTATAAATATCCTGATTATAGAAGAAGAAGACAATTCCACTAAAACACTTCCTTTACACTTACTAAAAAACACAAGAAACTAAAAATAATTCCTTTACCCCATATTTTTTGAAAAAATATTTGGTTGTTAACCTTGCTACCCTTGGTCATTTTCTACCCTTAAGATTTCATTTCTCCTAAATCCTATCGAGGTAACAGTCACTTTGCTCCTACATTTGATACTCCCTGGAAGAAAAGAATAACTAACCTCCTCACTAAAGTCAATTTATTTCATCTTGGACCCAACATGGACCATGGGATTGTCACATGAATCACAAAAAGAAATTAGCGTCCAGCCCTTCTCATAGGGGTGATGCTCCCAATCTAAATCCACGCATTCATACCATGAGGCTATGTTTGGTAATCAAGAGAAGAGGAAAAAAAAATTGAAGAACATAACCTGAGAGAGAATACGACAACCATCCAAGAACATCACTATGGAGGCATCCTTGAAGTCTAAATAAATCAAAAAACATTAACGATTCTAACAATAGAAAATGAACCACAAAGATTTGATTTTTTTTTTTCTTTTTTCTGAAACGAAAGAACGAACCAGAGTACCTTAATTGTGGGGACGAAGAGGTTAATGATAGCGGTGCCATAGTTGAGTTCGAGAGGGAGAGGGAGAGGGAGAGAGACTTGGGATAAGTTAGAGAAAGAAGGAAAGTGGAGACTGGAGAGCTTTATTCGGGTAGTTTGGAAAGTTTCCTTTTGTTGTTGGAAATCTTGATGAGGGAGAATGGAGAAAGAAAAGGGGGACGAAGCTCACGTGTGAGATAGAGAGAATAAATGTGCGTGATGGGTTTAGAGAGAGAAAGAGAAGATTTGAGGGACGTGATGAAGGTTTTACCAGAAAAGAGACGTGATAAGGGGAGAGATAAACACGAATCCCACTCTAATCCCCATATCTCGCAACCTACTAAATCCCATCTGTACTCGGTTTGGGCTCATCCACCACCTCTCGTCCTCCCAAACTCCATTGCATGCTCAGGTTCGTTCTTCTCTCACTCTCCCCCACTCTTCTTCTAATCTTCTTAAGGATGAAGGATTGGATTAAATTTGCAATGATTTAGAAGGAGTGATGATCATAGATTGATTGTTCTTTTATTCAATGTAGTTGATTTTCTTCTTTATTTTTTATTGAAATTTTAAGATGGATTTCCTGATCTTGATATTTTTAATGGTGGAATTCCCTATTAAAAACGACATTGATATTGTTCATTTTTTTTTTTTAATACCAACATTAGGTTGGGATAAAAATTTAATTGTGTTAGTGTCCTGATAGAGTTGTTCTACAATATACTTTGGGAAATTTTTCTAATTTTTCTAAACATTTTTTCATCTTCTATTTGATTTTCTTGATAGGGCCTTGGGTTAAGATTTTTTCCTTGTAATTTATTTTGATTCTGATCTCTACAGAACTTGTTACAAATTTCTGATCGGTTATTGGTCTGGGTTGTGTTTCTATTCATGTTCAACCTTGTTTGAATGAAATTATAGCCTATGCATATAAAAAAGATTGATTTTTTTTTTCTTCTGATGATTTATGTTTTAATGATTTCTTTTCAGGGTTGCTTTGTGTGTGAGAAAAGAAATAATAAATAATGAAGTCCGCAGAGATCCTATTGCTGGTTCTTTGCTTGAAAGTGGTTTGCTTTCTAGCAGTAAGAAATAAGTTGCTAAGTGTAGTTCTTATTTTATTTTTTAATTATCAGCTCTTTATCAGTCCTTTATGGCATCTCATTCATCAATCTTTGTCGCTTGCAGTTTGCTTCTGCTCCATCAACTTGCCCTGCTGACCTTGGAAGTAAATGCAGTGGCAGTGAATCTGATGAATGGGAAGGCGAGTTCTTCCCCGGCATAACCAAAATTAAGTACGAGGTAAGAGGCGTAGATGCTCTTTGTTAAGAGGAAATTAAGATCAGGTTATGTTAATTTGTTCGAAATCTTGCAACAATTTAATGCCATTTCCTTTGTTTGAGCACGGAAAATTTTATTTTCTTTGGAATTTGATGTTTTAATTTGCATTTATTTCTTTTATTCGTTAGGGTCCTTCTAGCAAGAATCGTCTGGCTTTTAAATGGTATAATGCTGAGGAAGATATTCTTGGAAAGAAAATGAAGGTTGGTTTCAGTTTCTCTTTTATTCAGATTTGCAAAAGTTTCAGTTTTCATTTATTATTATTTTTTTTACTAGATTTTACCTTTATTCGAATTTGAAACCTACTGATTTTTCACTAACGATAATGTTATAATGATAGGATTGGCTGAGATTTAGTGTTGCCTTCTGGCATACATTCCGTGGATCAGGCGCTGACCCATTTGGTGCACCCACAAAGTTTTGGCCATGGGAAGATGGTACCAATTCATTAGCAATGGCCAAAAGAAGAAGTAAGATGGAAATTCTTGAACCACCCATCTTTGTTATTATCACTGAGGGCTATATAGATGTCTCATATGCTTCTTTTCCTTGATGATGCAGTGAGAGCCAACTTTGAGTTTATAGAAAAGCTCGGAGTTGAATTCTGGTGCTTCCATGATAAGGATATTGCACCAGATGGTAAAACCATTGAGGTGCGTCAATCTCAGACACAACATTAACAGTTCTGTAGAGAGATCTTGATTGAAATTTTTGGAAAATTTGTATGTAAAAAAATGGTTTCTTGTCTATTTTTCTGCACTGGTTGTACTATATTAGTCTAATTGGTGCACTTCACAATTTGTTTCAGGAAACAAATGCAAATTTGGATGAAGTGGTAGCTGTTGCAAAAGAGCTTCAGGTAATGATATGATGATGACTTGGTCAATATCCTTGGCTGATTGATAGAATAAATATATTGCCTTCATTTGTAGATAAAATGAAGCTTAAAGATTTTCTTCTCCTCATATCATATATTAAATTTGTCATTTGGGACATATCTCTATTTGGAGGCCTTGGGCTCTTCTTCCTAGTCACAAGTCTCAATAATGCAGACTATTTTTTTTTTTCTATTTTAATTTTGTGTATAAATTATGTTACTTTTTACTTTTAATTCATTTTAGTAATAATGATCCAAGAGTTCATAATAAAATAAATTTTGAATGGATAATCTTTCTATGGTGTTGGCTAATCTAATTTTTTCTTTTGGACAAAGTGGTCTTGTTTATACACTTCTTACAAGGGTGTAATAATCCCTATTGCAGTTGAGGTAGGCATTCTCTTGGTTTTGAGGGTCCTGGTCAAGCACTACTTAGGTGGTCTTTTTGAAGGATGAGGATTGGATTTTGATTAAAAAGAAAAACATAAACTGGCTCTGACATTCTAAACACTTTATCAATTACAAATCTAAATTCTCATGATTTTATTTGAATGATATTTCATTAGCTGCTGATGCGTTGATACTTCTTTCATTTAATAAATGCTGCATGGCTTTACAGGGGTCCAAGTTCCATCTTTTGTGGGGCACGGCTCAGTTGTTCTTGCATCCACGCTATATGCATGGAGCTGCTACTAGGTTGTACATGATTTCTACTTCAATGTTCCCAATACTTTCACATTCCTTAAGAGCAGCAAATATTTAATTTTGGTAACTTTTGATTGCAGCTCTGAAGTAGGTGTTTATGCATATGCTGCAGCTCAAGTCAAGAAAGCCATGGAGGTGAGTACTCCAGTATATGGATTTTATTCTGATGTACCCTGAATTTTGTTCGTCTTAAGTGCACATAATCTTTTCTACAGGTTACACATTATCTAGGAGGAGAAAATTATGTTTTCTGGGGTGGTCGGGAGGGTTATCAGACTCTCTTGAACACTGATATGGAAAGAGAACTTAATCACTTGGTATATTTCACATCTTTCTTAGAGTACTAATTTCCGCTATAGGTAGAATTTTGTTCAGCACCAATATGTGTTGCCTTTGCCATTCCATCTATTGAATGTGAGCTCTTTTCTTTTCACAGGCAAAGTTTCTTGAAGCTGCTGTAGCCTATAAGAAAAAGATCGGGTTCAATGGTACCCTTTTTTTTCCCCTTATATTTCTCTTGTCATCACAGAACACAGATATATAGAGTAACTATATAACTCATAAAGGAAACTGTTGAAAAAAAGGTAGAGAAAATCAGCCAATCATATGTTTGATATGTATTTTATGATAGGCTTGTTCCCAATTTTTCTTGGCCTTTCTTTTATTCTGAGTTTAGTAGCCATTTATTTACCAAATTCTAATATGCAATTTCTTCTCTTTATGTCTATTGAAGTTTGAATGAACTATTCCTTTTCAGGGACTCTGCTGATTGAACCCAAACCTCAAGAACCTACCAAACACCAGTATGCTTTCTACTTGATTTCATTGAAAATTCTTTTGGGATGCTTTCTGCTTTCAAACCTGATGGTGTTATGTCAGGTATGACTGGGATGCTGCTACCACAGCTAATTTTCTACGAACACATGGCCTAACAGGTGATCCCCAAACCTGCTCGGCCCAATCACATTGACTGTATTTTTCTATCTAGTTTTTCCTTTAGGCTCTTAATGAACTATACTTCAACTTTTTTATTTCCATTCTCTTGTAATTTAGGCTGTTAAATCGAACTTTTCTTCAATTATTTTCTTTATTAAGCCATAAGTCAACATTTAAACCACAGGTATAGGATATAAAACAAAACCAGAAAAATTTACCTTCAGATGGTCTTGAAGCTGGAAAGTTGATGTCCACCTGAACCAGCTTATGTTATTTATAACCATGTAATGCTTTTATCTTGGGTTCATTTACCTTGATGTCCGCCTGAACCAGCTGGAAAGTTCACACATCTATTTAATTTAAAATGTGACAGTCAAATTATTTATTTTCATCTAAGATCTGTAATGTCCTGAGATTAGCTACTATCATGCATAGCTCCCAATGACTTGTTTACCACAGTTCACAATTCCTGGTGGCATAGGTAGTATGAACACTATGCCATCCATCCTGAGATTAGCTCCTCAAGTTTTGAAGTTTCTGATCCTAACTTACTGCATACTCTTACCATATGGTGGTAATATAGGTATAGCAACCAATGTGCCTTCCTAGGGGCTCTACTTTATTATATGTAGTGATTTGAAAAGCATATATGTAGTGATTTCAAGAGGACACATAATGAGACACCAAAGTGACAGAAATGAAAGCATATCATGTGTAGTGGTTTGAAGAGGACACATCACACCAAAGTGATTGCCAACAGAATGTGTGACTATTGTGTACACGCACACATATGTTGTCCTTTTTATGTAGGTTCTGTGACAATTGCATTTTTGCTTTGTTAGTTTGCATTTTTTTTTTATATAGTACTTTTTTTTTTTTCCTTTTGCATGTCATACAAGTATATTACTGGCCATAAATCTATCTCATTTCTTAGACAAGAAAGTCTGTAGCGCAATAACCAAACTATAATGTCAGAGTACGGAAAGATTTGGTATACTCTGGAACTGGTTTTCAAAGGCTAGCATAGTAGCATTGGAAGTCATACTTGCGGGTGATCAGTGGAGATGGAGGGTAATTAATGGTGAAAAGCGCAAGCATTTAGTGTTTAATTAGAATTGAAACTCATCAGCTGCTGCCAAACAAATGGAGGATGTTTTTGATGAGCAAGATTAACTTGGATTTGGACTAAATGAAGTCAAAAGAAATTTTTTACGGTAGTGTCAGTTTTGAATGTAGATGGTTAGTGGTGGAAGAGTTGTTAAACCATGTTTTGGCCCGCTGAGAGGCATCATATTCTTTTCTTTTCCTTCTCCTTCTCTCTTCATTAAGTTTGCTCACTATTCTTACAGATGCATGATTGTAGCCAGAGAGACCTTGAAGGAGTACCACACAAGATTTTCAATTGACTTGCAAGAGACACATGCATCGACTTCTGATTAGTTGTTTAGTTGAATATTGTAATTACCTTTCTAAATGATATTTGAAGGCATAAGAAACAATGCATGTTCCATGCTTTACCGGAGTTGCTGTACTTTTTTTTTGTAGGAGAATTTAAGATCAACATTGAGTGCAACCATGCCACCCTTTCTGGTCACAGGTATGACTGTTTGGTTTTCCAGTATGGTACTGAAGTTAATATGTTGATAACTTATTACTGTTGTTGCTTGATACAATTTTTTTTAGAATCTAACGTTTTACAATATTTTCTAACATCTGATTAATGAATCCTAGGTTTGAACCCCAAGGGGTAGCTCAGTTGGCAAGGGCCAACACCTCACAGTTTAGAACTTAAGATGTCATGAGTTAAACTCTCCTTGGGGCCTACCTATAAAAAAAATCTAGGTTTGAAGGGACTACCTATAATTAAAAATCTAGGTTTGAAGTCAAAAATCTCTTTCAAAAGTCTCAACATCTTCTCTACTTCTAGCATAGTAGGCTACGCCTCGACTCCTGGTTGGTGTCGTCTTGATTTTTTCCTTCCTCCAACGTCTAGATGCCATGACAACTATGATTCCTAATACAAAATTGATTGTCTTTTTTTTTTTTTTTTCCTTTCATATCCTAGGGGGCTGAATATATACAAAATTTTCCGCATTTACAAAATGTTCAAAATTTTGTTGCTTACATTTCTAATACTACAAAAGTAGGATTTAAAAAAGAAAACTGTAGTTTTACACTGTTTTTGTTTTGAATTTTCACATTTGTTTTCTCAAAGCAGAAATGTGGTAGGGATCATGATGTCAATTGATAAAATTTTTGAAAGTTGAACCAGAGAAAATTGATGTTTGGTTATGAGTTATGCATTATTTTTGTAATTTTACTGCAATTAGATTATTATAGTTGCCTTAGGAATTGTAGTTTGAGCTTACTTTGTTTCCTGTTTCAAGGTGCATTTGTATGAATCTTCGGAACGGCTTCGTCAACCTCCATTTCAACTGTATTCCGAGCTCCTTAATCATGACCTCACCACCCATTGTCTAAACCTTGTATGCTTCAACCTTTTCAATTAGGCCTCTACAGTAGGAACATCAAGCACTATCTTTTCCATGTCATCACCAGTTGCTGGAATCTATTCAAATTTAACTCCGACTTTAGGTTCTTAAAACTCTCCTCTCTTCCTGTGGAGGTATAAAGTTGAGATCAGCATGTTGAGGGTAATTCTGGTACACCCCAATGTTGCTGAATTCGAGCCAATTGAGTATCCAGTTGCCTTAAAGTCCCAAGTATGTACTTCAACTTGTCATTAATGCTAGGTGGTTGGGTGAACACGAATCTTTGTGTTCAAGAGGGCTTCGGGTTGGGGATTATAACCCAGAATTTCAGGGCAATCGAGGTTCATATGAAGGAGCATTTTCAATTCCTACAGCTGGCAAAACCAGTGTTCGTATCTTCAAGGTTGAAGAAGTAGGTCTTCTTCAAATTAATATTCTAACCCTATTTCTGTTCTTGATGCTAAAGCCTCTCATTTCTAACTTCTCTTTTAAGTTATCCCTAGTCTTGACTGAATTCCAGAAAAAAAGGCATCTCCCTTTGATTTATTATCTTGGAGTCTTTTATTCTGTTACTTAGCAAGAGGAAATTGTGAACTTCCATTTATTTGCGGTATTGCCACTCAACCATTGAGATTTTTATCATTCTTGTGGGCCATAGTGATTCCCAAAAAAGGTTTTGTGTCCCGGAATTGCATTAAATATGTTAATTGACTGCGGATGATCATCTAACCCTGATATGTATGAAAACTTAAAAGTATATTTTCATGTGATGGAAAGGGTAAGAGATAGATGGACAGTTATTTTCCTACTTATTTTTGTTTTAGTTTTTAATATTCTTAGGACCTTTTATCAAAGCTAAAAAAATCTTATGATCCATGGTAGGATTTACAATCTGAAACCAGTAACTCTCCCCTGTATCATATAAGATACAATTTTGAATTTCAGAACATTGCCTGAGCGTAAATGGAATTTGATTCTTCACCAACTCAAATATTTCCATGCTTTGTAGCTGTCACCATGAGCTTGAAACTGCAAGAATCAATGGTTTACTAGGAAATATTGATGCAAACACTGGAGATCCCCAGATAGGTAATTATATTATGCCCAGTCTACCAGACAAATCTTTTTTTTTTTGGGGGATATGGGTTGAAAATTTTCTTAGTTTCAATCAATGGCTGTTTTACTGTTACAGGTTGGGATACGGATCAGTTCCTTACAGATATAGGAGAGGCAACCTTAGTGATGCTTAGTGTGGTTAGAAATGTATGGGTATGAAGTTTGTTAGCTATTTTGTTTATGTAAATTTTACTAGGTTACGTTTCATTAACTGGTACTCTTTTTGTTTTTCTTATTTGGCACAGGGAGGGATTGCACCAGGAGGATTCAACTTTGATGCAAAATTGTTAGTCTGGTTTCTTTTTTTGATTTTTTACCTTGTTCCTTTCCTGTTGTTTCCCCCAAGGACTTTGGAATAAATTTACTGGTATCAAATTAGATTGGACCATGCTGACTTCACAAACTGGGTTACAGACGGAGAGAGAGTACAGATGTTGAGGACTTATTTATTGCTCATATAATTGGAATGGATACCCTGGCTCGTGGACTTCGAAATGTCGCCAAGCTGATTGAGGTGAGGAATCTCTCTCTCTCTCTCTTTCTCTCTCTCTCTCTCTCTCTCTCTCTCTCTCTCTCTCTCTCTCTCTCTCTCTCTCTCATAAGTCTTGCTGATTTTTGGGGTTCATTGGGTTTTGAAGGATGGTTCTTTGTCCGATCTTGTCCGCAAACGGTACGAGAGTTTTGACACTGAAATTGGGGCTCTAATAGAGGTTTGTGCCTTCAAAATCTGAGTAGCTTTTCTTTGTCTTGAATCACTTTCCTTCCATGGCTGATGAGATATTATGCTTCTTCTAATAGGCTGGCAAGGCTGACTTTGAGCTGCTTGAAAAGAAAGCCTTGGAATGGGGAGAGCCAAAGGTTGCTTCTGGCAAGCAGGTAATAAGAAAAACTTCATATTGGACATTTTCCATATTATTAGTTTTTTACCATCATATTAAGAAAATGGTTTTTTCGTGGCAACTGGTTTAGGAAAGAATTAGTGTATTAAAGGTCCCATTGTTTTGTGCAGTTCAGTACCATTTCATTAATTCAGCTTATTCTAATTTCATTGTGTTCATCAAATTAGATTGGCAAAATTAATCCTCCAGCTACCATTAGACTCTGAAAAGATGGATCCTGTTCAAACATGAGCAAAGATAATAATGTTGGATTACCATGCCACGTGGGGAAAAAGGGGGGGCGGGGAATCAAATGATCCAAGTAGGTTACTGGCGTGCAAGGGATTGCTGAACTGGTTATATGAAAACTCAAATGCCGTTCTTAAGGTTTTGATTTTAATTAAAACTGAGGCGTTGACAATATGCACTTCCTTGCTGTTGCTGATATTTTGGTGTTAATCTCCTCTATAAGTGTTTCTTTTGTTTGTTCACAATAGTTTAGTTATATAGCTCCTTGTTCATGAATTCATTGGCCCTTGTTTTCTTGGGACACCCCTGATATAAACTTTGATAATATATTTTTGAGAAGCTAAATGTAGTTCTTAATCTTGTGTTGCAGGAACTTGCCGAGATGATCTTTCAATCTGCTTTATAGAAGATGACACTCATGTAGGAACAATGAGTTTAGGATAATAGTAATAATAATAATAATAATAATAATAATAATAATAGCAATAGAAAAGGCAAAGAGAAAATGTTGAGAAACTCTCTTTAGTAATGAACAGTAATACCACTTCCCTCTTACTGATATGTATGGGGTTTTGATCAATTCCTGATGCAGGGTTGGCTATTGCTTGTTATCATCTATGATAAATTTTGAAATGCTTCTCATTTGGTAATTGCTTTCATGATCAGTATTAAATTTTTTTCCTGCATTATAATAACCTGGAGGTGAAATCACATGCTTCAGAATCATATCCCTCTAATTTGCAACTGTTGAGATGGTGAACCATATCCAGAGAATATTCCACAAATAGAGCCAGTAATTGATGTAGGCTAATTTGGTGGATTTCTTGTCTATACCAATACATGCCACAGAGTTGATCATTGATAATTCTTCTTCAATCTAGAAATTAGATTCGATTCTTCTAGTGCCTAAAGTTTACTATTGAAAGGTTAGCTGGTGACCAGGGAATGATCTATATTTATATTTTCATTCAGCCAGTTATAAGATTAAAAAGGACAAGAACCCATTGACTTTAAAATAAGAATTAGTGAGGGGGTGGAGGAGCAGCATTCAACCTCATGTAATCTCTTGTATGAGAAGCAAATCGGTTAACCTAAACTACCCACATTGATTCAACTCTCTTTTTTGACTCGTTTGCTTGAATCATATATTTTGGATATAATCACATAATATCCCCACTATTCTTTGCATTATACTTGAAATGCTTTCTTTCTTAGTTGGACAATTTCACATATAAAATATGTGAAACGAAACTGTTGAAATAGAAATGGAAAGTAAAGAAAAATTGCTTGCGCGTTTCTAAAGTTAGGAAGATAGGATCTTAGCCAATTCTCACCACCTCATAGGCACTTTGGGCATTACACTGTGCACCACCAGAGCCATTGAAAAGACCCCATGACATCTTGGAATGCATTCCCATCATTGCCTAGCTCGGGATGACAAAAAAAGGTGTTTTACACACTACATTGGTAGTTACTTTGTGTTTTAATTAATAAAATTGGTGCTTACTCAAACAAATGAAAAATTTAAGGCATATGATCATCACATATAAGCATATTAAGAAAAAATTCTTCTTAACAATTGTGTAAGCCTCCCATAGTCGATTTTAATTCCCCATGACCCATTAGTATTGCTTCAATCAGATATGGTATTCTAAGGATCTTCTGATGAACTTTTTCAATGACATCAACCATACAGTCTGAGCTTGGAAGAAGGTGAGTAATAGCATCCTGCCTCACATACAGAGATATTTGCCCACAATTTACACCATGATTTTCTTTGACTAGATACAAATTCAGAGGTATGAGCTTCTTTGCCCTTTGTGCCATTGATTGTGGAATAACGGAAATACATGACACAAGAGTTTCCATAACAGATAGAATAGCAAAGAGATTACCTTGTATTGGCAGTCCTTGACAACCACAAAGAATCACAAATCTAAACAACAAAAGTAATTTCACAATGAAAATGTAACAAAGCAAACGAATTGGATGGGAATACTTGTAAGTACACAGACGCTAAGAGCAAAAATCTCATATCCCACCAAACAATGGTAAAAAGCATGATTCCTTCATTGCCAATATTGTAACAATGGATAAATTAGGATCAACCTAATGAACTAAAAGAATGATGACCTGGTTGGAGAAAAAACAACTGCAGTTCAGAAAGGGAATTTTCTCATCTTAACCCGCTTTGAGCCCTCTGCCAACCGCTTGACACACTTAGTCTGCTCGTAGAATGCCAAAAGGGTCTTGGAGACATCCTCGTCATGGCAGTTAACAAACTTCTTGAGAAACCTCAACTCCGTCATTCTCAATGCTCTCATCATGGTGGGCCCTTTAATCTGCGGAACCAAACCCATCACCTTTGTTTTCTCTAACAGCAGAACTCGTGGCTTCAACACAGTTTCAAGGTTGGCAAACAAGAGAAATGGGTGATAAAGGACCGTGCTGGCATGGAGCTTCATTGTCCCGAGTACGAAAGTCATGTTCCTCTGGACCTTATCAACAGACAGTGTAAGCACTGTCGGGGAGCGACCAAAAAATTCGATCACCTCATCTTCAGAAAAACCAAATTTTGCAAGGTTTGCAAACTTTTCCTGAATCGTCTCGACGTGCGAGATGCCAATGAGAGAAACAACATATTTGTACATTTTTGAGTCTTTGGATAGCCCAGTTCTGCGGATGTACTCAAGCTTTTCGTCATCATCAAGCTTGGTTCTTGTAATCAAGGTGGGACGAGAAATAAGCAAAGGGATCAAGTCCTTCCTAGTGATACCAAATCCTTCATAGAGAGCAGTGCAGCGTTTGAGATGATCAAGTAAACTTTCTTTCAGGAGGGTTGGGTTCCTAAGGATAGCCTTGAAGAGCATCTCCCTAGACCCAAAGAAGCTCTTAAGGAATTCGATGCGCTCATCAATTCCAATGTATATGCGACAACAAAGCAATCGTGGCCGGTGATGAATGAGCTTAACAACATCGGAGCTGGTGAGGCCCAAGCCATGAAGGACATTGAGCTTCAGTTGAAGAATTCCAGGCTTGGCTTTGCGTAACAAAGGCTGACTGATGAAGATCTTCGATATTTCAGAGTCGTTGCAGCCATAATTCCGAAATATTTCAGCAGAAGCAGTGTCCAATGGATCTCCAGGTACCAATTGTTCGAAGGTTTTCTCAAAGGAAGATGAAGTAGAGCAGAGCCAAGCTTTTAGGGTACGAGTTAAGGTGGAAGAATTGAAGCCTGAGGTTGGGAAAAAGAGCAGATGCACACGATGGAACCTGAAGAAGGCATGGGCTTTAGGCATCATCAGAACCATATGGAAGCAATAGAACTTGGAGAGTGCCAATGTTCATTACAATGAGCATTTCAACAGATTCCAAACCAACTTTTATAATTTAGCCTTCTCCATGAGATTGAGATTTATTGGCAACTAGTTTCCCCAGAGAAAGACTGATCGATATGTTCTGCACTGAAAGAAATTGAAGGTTAGGAACTAATCAATAAGCCATCACAAAAAATGAACCATAGATGGAAATTTATGCATTAGACTCATCACTTCCCTTGACATCTAAATAACCTTATGCAGAAGCTAAAAATATAAATAGGGATTCAAACTTGAAAGCTGAAATTTTATGGGATGTGTTGGAGCCAATATATTAATTGCAGGGAAGGACCAGGAAGAAATTCTATTCATTAGGATTGCCAAGTACAATATCTTCCAAGCCACATTATGAATCGATTGAATTTGCACTTGTCAACCGAGGGGAATCACGGACTACTGACCTGCCGGCTGTCATTGAATGAGGATTACCATGCAAAGGAAACAAGAATAGAAAATGTAAGACATTGTGTGAGATTTTTCTGAACAAGGAATCAAAACTGGAAGTGGAGCTTGATTAGGGAAATTAAGTAACAACATTAAATTGAAACTTACAACCTATCATACAGCATTAATTTGAAAATAGCTGAATAATATTGCAATGAGGGTGGAGCATGTTCTCATTATAAGTGGAACTTAAGACAGTAACAAGCATTTAATGTAAAACATAGCAAACCAAAATAACTAAAAAAATACAAGAATACAGATAATGCAGTCTTGATTTAGCTTTCCCAGCACTTTTAAGTATCAAACAGATCACAAAAAAAAATTACGATATGTTAAAACCCTATTCGATTCAAATATGTTGCAGAAAAAAAAAATTATAATTCTTCAAAGCTTGCAGTCAATCAGCTTTCAGATCCAACAATGAATAACATATTCAAAAACCAGCAAGACCTTAAACACTTTCCAAACAATTTCAACGATTCTATGTTCGTATAGTAGGACAGATAAAAGCCTGAAAATAGAAGCAGCAGATCAAAAGATTTCTAGGGCAAACAGCAACACTGAATGGTAACTTCAATAATAATAATAACCATCCAGTCGGTTTGATATATTTTCAACTGATAAACTTCCACATTAAACCCTAGAAAGATATAAACCCCTTCGTTCTCAAGCCTCGGCCCTCCACAAACCCAAGATAACCCTCACCTTTGGTGGCCGAGCAGAGGGTCGAGAATTTAAGCTGCCGAACACCTCAGTTCATGGGCAGGTCTCTCTCGGTCATCCCTCACCTCCGGTGGCCGAACAGAGGGTCAAGAATTTAAGCTGCCGAACACCTCAGTTAACAGGTAGGTCTCTCTCTCTCTAGTTATATTACACAGAAACATAATATTGTTTTTCAAGTGTGAGTTAGAATCATGAGAGATGCCTTCAATTTGCAAATTCGTAATCAGAAATCAGAATCTATGAGGTACCTAATCTACTCCAATTTACATTAACATAGCAACAAACAGAACAGCTGAGAAAACCCACATTACCTACTAGAGATGCCATGAAACTTTCTGCAAATTCAAGCTCATAGATTCAATCCTTCGACTTACACCTGACTATGGGTCTAGAAAGGAGTACACACCACAAATGGAAAAGTCCTTCACATATCAGAACGTGATGTTGGGGGTTCCTAGGTGACTAGGTTTCCTACAAGGTTAACTAGCCAAGTAGAGTAGACTCAAAGGGCTTGGGTTGGACAGGGTAAGGGAAGCTCAGCAAACAAGATTGACATGCAAGTAAAGTGAGATTAATGAATTATATAGCAATGAACAATAATCGTCTAAGCATAAAAGCACATAAACTCACTCAAGTTTCAGGTGGAAATGTGGGGTAGGGAACATGGCAGCAACTATGTGTTAAGTTTAGCACGAGTCTATCAAGACATTAAGCAAACTAAGTAAACCAAACAATGCCAAAAATCAACCAACTAATGAAAGGTAAAACAGCAGAAGTTTCTTTAGGGAAAACAATAAGTATTGGCTTAAAAAAAGAAAAGGTAGATGTTCAGATTTCAGTGGGGACTACTGGAGGTAATGGGAGGCCAATGAATGTAGAACAGGGGGGTTCTTTACTTGTTGTTTGAGGTCTAAGGAGAAGAGAAGAACTCGAGGTCCTCCAAGATAAAGAGTTGCAGCCCACCCTACTTGATAAAGAACAACAGTCCCGATTGTTGGAGAAGTTCCAGCAGCAACCCAGTTGGGGGTTTTTTCAATGGAGATAATCTCTAATGATGGTGAACAATTTCTACAATAGGGCAGCAGCTACAGGGAAGACAGAAAACAGAAAAGAGAGGGGTGGAGGTCGAGAAAGGGAGAAGGAGAATAGGAGAGAGCCGTGAGAGATGAGAAGAGGGAGAGGGCAGCGAGAGAGAATACGTAGGGGGATTTGGGGGGGCTGTTTTGCCTTCAATAATCTTTATTCATTCCTTGAAACCTTGGCCAATGGCCTTACATAAATAAGAGACTAATTACTAAAAGGAAAATATTATTCTAGGAATGTTATTTCATAAACAAAGAAACTTTCTAAAAAGAAATCAATAGGATAATTATTTAGTTTCCTAATCAACTTAAAGACTCAAATAAACAAAATCTTAGGAAATAAAACTATTAAACTATCAGATTTGATGGGGGCCACACAATCTTGGCAAAATTTGGGAGGAGAGGACTCTATCCAACGCTGGAAAGGCTGGATCGAGCCTTCCTTTCTTCTTCTTCTTTCTTCTTCTTCTAATCCTCCAACCACAAAGAAGGTTGGGTCTTCTTCTTTCTTCTACTGTACGTCTTGATGTCCCCATCAAAACGTCATTTCCATTCTTACTTCATTGGCTATGTTGATCAGTTGATGCAACTAAACCCTCTACGAACACTTAAAAAAAAATCACATTGAAACTGAAGGGAACAACGAATGATTCGTTATCCTTGAAAGATCTAAGCTCTGAATTAAGCACACTTATCGTATCATCTCCATAACTAAACAAGATCAATTTTTTGTCCTTTCAAACCCTGTAACTAAATGATTTATAGTTTCAAGAAGATCCAATTAACCAAAATTTTGAATTAAGCAAGACCCAAAAAAAAAAAAAAAAAAATGTATGAAAAGATGAGTAAAAAGAAGAATCAAGCTAGATGTATAAGAAGTGGAATTACCCCCAATATCTCTAATGAGAAGCCGACATCCCAAAAGGCAAATGCATCTTCTCGGCTGTAATCCTCGAGACTCTCTAATAGAGACTATGGAGGAAATGATGCAGACCTCTACTTTTCACTTCAGACCGCAGCTATCATTAGCTCTTCCATCTCTCCACCTTTTCACTTCAAACCTCTGCCTCGTCTTTGTTGTTGAGCTTTACAAAGACACAAAAATATATAATTATTAGTAAGGAGTAAGGACTAAGAAAGTGGTAAACCCATAGTAAGTTTGGTAACGGCAATAAACCAGGTACAGATATGTACGACAATTAAATAGACTGGACAGTAATAATACTTTTAAAAAATTCAGCGCAATAAAG
>NC_056567.1:923739-936855 GCF_013358625.1 Macadamia integrifolia | reverse complement strand
CCCCCTGATCTCTCTCTCCCTCTGTTAACTCAATTTAGTTTCAAGGAGATGATGTTGAAACTTTTCTGAATGGGAATCCTTTTATATGTGGCTCATGCATGTTGATGTCTAGATGTTAAGAGTTATTTATGAATTTGGACTTCAAAATCACCTGCGGCTCATAACTTTGGACAGCATTAACTACTCCCCCCCCCCCCCCACACACACGCACACACACACACAAACACAAAACAACCACCTAAATCTGTAGTTTAAGGCATTTAACTGATAATTTCCAAATGCCTGTGTTCAGCTATGCTGTTTCGGCCTATTTTGGAAATTAAAATGTTTGGATTGATCGTTTTCGTAGTACAACAGGAAAATTGGTGACCAACAAATAGTGTTAGGGAATTGATCAGTGATTGCCAAGTAACAAAACAGAGATGGAGATCTGGGTTGCCACTGGGGGTTGTTAAGAGAATATTTCAAAATAATAATGGTTGTGGGATTCAAACCGTGGATTTAAGGATACCCACTTTCCACACTCTTAAAAGTTTTCTGATATGGAGGAAATGGAATTGGGTTTCCACCCAATTCAAATGAATCATCCTAATTGGGCCATTTCTGTCAAATCAGTGAAGAAGATTCACTACTTGGTAGAAGGGCCCCTGTTAGTTTGAGTGTATGTATATTTGTCTTTGTGTGGCTATGTGGGTGTGAGAACCAGCTAAAACAAGCTTGGTCTGGTTTCATATATTCTTGCATTTTCATTTTTCTTGGTACGTAGAAAGGTTGCGGAGAACAGAAGCTTCTTGAGTTCTTGGGTACCATCTACATGGAGTGTATTCTTATGGAGCAATAGAGACCACAAGAACTAATCTGGTTAAGGTCATGGTGAGGCCTGGATAGAGAGTACTCAGGTGTAAGGTTATCTCAAGAACATGGTGAAGATGGCATTTTATGTAAATATTGGTTTCCCCTTTGAAAACCAGATTTGGGCGTCTCCATCAGTTTTTATCTTGTTCTTTGAACTATGGTTCAGTTTTATAGGGATCTATGTAGCTGACTCCATCTAGTTGGGATAAGACTGAGTTGTTGTTGTTATTATCTTCATCATCTCCTTTGAACTATGGTTTACCTCTGAATAAATCACCCTACAACTCAATTGATTGATTTTACTACGCTTTTTGGAGGTTTTTGGATGAGTTTAGGTTAATTCTTAAGTTGGCAATAGTCAGATAAGGCTTATCCATGCGTTGGAAATTTTTGACATTGGTGACTAGTCGATAACTTTGGTAGATTCCTCTTGCACATTGGCCTAAGCTTGCATTCATTTTATAAATTAGGCTATTTCAGAGGTTCGGGTCTAGGCTAGGTCCAACCTTAGTCTGGGGCCAAGGAGTCTAGGCAAGTGTAGAAATGCAACCCTAAAACCGATGCAGAAGGTAATAGAAAAACAAGAAAAAACAATGCACACAAGTTTACGAGGTTCAGCAAGATTGCCTACATCTTCGGAGTGTTTTAAACTTGGTTTTCTTCCAAACCATTTCTCAAATGGTATTATACCAGTCTTGTTATGTGGGATTCTATTTGATAGATAATATGTTGTTAGCATGGTTTCCCCCCACATATCAAGTGGTACACTTGAACTCAATAACATAGAGTTCATCATCTTTTTAAGAGATTTATTTTTCCTTTCGACAACCCTATTGGATTCTGGTTGGTATGGAGCGGTTGTTTCATGGATAATTTCATTTTTCTCACAAAACTTTTCAATGTTAAAATACTCAGTCCCTCTATCGATTCTAGGTCTTTAAACCTTCTTGTCAAGTTGATTTTCAACTTCTATTTTGTAAGATATAAATGTCTTTCCGGCCCCATCCTTTGATTTGAGTAAATAAATCATGGTATACCTAGAGTGGTCATCTACGAAGGTTATGACATAGTTGTTTTCTCCCCTAAACTCATATGACTTATAGTCACTCAAGTTACTATGGATCAATTCCAAGAGATCACTCTTTCTATCTACAATTTTATGAGGCTTTTTGGTTAACTTTGCCTCTACACAAGTTGTACACTTGTTCGCAGGGGGTTCCACCTTATTGGTGATCATGTCTAACTTGTATAGTTTGGTGATATATTTCACACTACTATGATCCAACCTACCATGCCACAAATCAAAAGAATTAATAGGAACAACAATATAAGTAGAAGAAGTACTAACTTTCGCAATTACAATATTTTCAACGCTTAGTACCAATAACGTCTCACTAAGGTATCCCTTCCCCATAAATACATTGTTCTTAGTGATAACCACCTTATCACTCTCAAAAGCTAATTTCATTCCTACTTTATTAAGCAAAGAAACTGAAATTAAATTATGCCTAATGTCCGGCACATGGAGGACATTGGTGAGAACCATAGTCTTCCCTGAAGTGAGCTTCAACACTACCTTTCCTTTCTCCATAATAGGGACACTTTGGAAATTTTCCATGAATACCTTTTCATCTCTCATACTCATGGAATAAGAAGAAAACATCTGCAGATCACCACAAATATGTCTTGCAGCACCGGTATCCAATACCCAATCCTTTGATTTTTCAACCAAATTTGCTTCTGTGATCATAGCTACAAAGACGTTGTCTTCAACTAGGTTCACATTTTCAGATTTTTTCTTCTTAAATCGGCAATCTTTCTTGAAGTTCCCTGACTTACCGTTCACATAACAAGTGATTTCTTCTTCTTAAAAGAAGGCTCATCATTGTATTGACGGTTCTTCATTTTCTTGTCTTATTTGTTAGTCTCTACCAGATTCTGCTTCACTATCAATGGAGAATCAGATGACAACACTCATCCTCACACCTCTCAGTATTGCTTGCATTGCAGAGAAAGCAAGTATCGCTACAAATATATAACGAAAAAAGTTTATCCAGAAAGCACAAAACTACCCTTAAATAAAAAATTCAAGCAGGACCACCATTCTGTTCTGTTGGGGCGCCTGTACTAGTACTCTCTAGATTAAATTGCGACGGATCACAAGACATCGCACAACAACAGGCAAGGATTGGGCCAAGTCTAATTTTAACCATATTTTCCATAAATTTCCTTAAATTCAAGGCATTCATAGCCTATCAATCAAAACTCCAATTTCCATGATTCAGATTCTTTTGAAACCTTATTCCATACACTTTTAAATGGGATAAATTTAGAAACCATTTTAGTGTCAATAATTTTGGGCAATGTGTTCCACAATACGGAATCTTTATGAAATAATTACAAAATTACAACATTTTCAATTTATTTTTTAACACTAATGGTTAAATCTTGAAATTTAAACTAATTCCAAGGTTATTTACCTCTACGCATGTGTTGATTGAAAATGGTTGAACATTCATATTGCCCTATGAAAGAAATAGAACTAAAAATAATATTACTTTGATTCAACCCTCTTTTTTTACTCGTTTGCTTGAATCGTATATTTTGGATACACCAAGTAATCACGTAATATCCTCACTATTCTTTGCGTTATACTTGAAATGCTTTATTTCTTAGTTGAACATTTCACATATAAAATATATGAAAGGAAACTATTGAAATGGAAAGTAAAGAGAAATTGCTTGTGCATTTCTAAAATTGAGGAAGATAGGATCTTAGCCAATTCTCACCACCTCATAGGCACTTTGGGCATTACAAAATAAGATGTGTACACTTTACATTGATCCTTCTCCAAGCAGGTAAGAAGCATACAGATTAGGAGTTGTAGTTATTTTTTTGAAACTAAAAGGGAAAAAAAATGCTAGAAATGATTCCCATGTTCTAACATTTCAGTTTCGTCCACTAAAAACGATTACTATGTTCCAACATTTCAGTTTCGTTTCAAATGGACCAAATTGAGAGATTTTTAATAAAATCGTTTCCGATAATTTTCCAAAAAACCTGATGCCTTTCATCTTCTTTACTTTCTTCGTCATCCCAACCTGATGAAAACACAAAAGCCCTAATTACCTTCGCACTACTCTGAACCCATTTTGAAGCCTGCTGGTTGCCGATCAGCCATCGCAACCTGCTGTTCATTTCGGGAGAAAGGACCCTCTGCTCTCATCTCTCATCACCTTGTCTTCCACCGTTACCGTTGCAAGCTTTCCCTCTCTCTCTCCAAGCCGCTGCAAAGCCCTAATTGTTGCCGTTAACTGCTCGTTTCTCCAGCGTTAGGGACTGCAACTCGCCACAGGTAAAGCATTTGCTTCAATTGAGACCCAAAGTTTTCCCCCTCTAACAGTCGATTTGATACCCCTGCAACTTTCAAGTTCTCTCTCTACAACATTCAAACTCTCTCTCTCTCTGCTACTCCAGGTATATCCTCTTTTGATTCAAGCTTCTCACCTTTTTTTGGCCCTTTTGTGAATGGAATATCAAGTTGTTAACATATGAAACTGAATATTAGTTTCATAAATGGCGATAAAATGGGACTGAAATGGGTTATGGTTGAGGAGTTGGGTTGCGTTTGTTGGATTTTAAACAGGGCTTATCACCCAATTAAACCCTGCTAGATTTTCTATCTATTTGGTTGATTATGTATTGAAACCAGATTCATTTTTCACTCAGTTTTATCCTTCCATTTTTCAGTCAGTTTTCAACTTCTTCAAATCTGAGTTTTTGAAACAAATTTATGGTAGGGTTTTTTGGAGTAAGGGAGTTCATGCATATTTTCTTCTTTCGGCCTTATTTTAGTGAATTAAAAAAGTGTCATAAATGCATCCAAACAATACTGTGGTTTTCTTTGCGGAGTCTAGGAAAGGTACTCTGCTGTGTATCTTCTTAAAAAAATGAAGTAAAGGGGGGAAAGAGGATGGTGATTCACTGTTTGTTTTTTTTTTTTTTTTTTTTTCTTATTTTGGTGAATAGAGTTGGGGAAAATTCTCTCACTTTGTTGGCTTTGTTTTATGTGTTTGAAGCTTGTACCCCCAAATGGGTTTCTTTGTTTTTGAGTTTGTAAACAGAAAGGCCAAGATGGTAGCTTTTACAACTTTTTTTGCTTTCACTTGATGATTGATTTTATAGTATGGAGTTACCTGTTTTATTACTTCTTAAACCCTTCTAGTTACTGGGTCCTCTTTCTTAATGTTTGTGGGCATTGAAGGAAATACTCAATAGAGTTTGGAGTACTCTTTTGAGAGAGATTCTTTATCCACTCTTCTGCCCTCAAAGCACACACTTAAGCAAGAAGATCTAGTAGAACATAATATTTTAGACAATTCCTTATAAAAACAATAATGCCTATGGATTGGGGTGTTTTGCATTTTATATTGTGACTGTGAATGCTTCATGAGATAATAATGCTAGATAGGTTTTATGCTGTTGAATTTTTCTTTTAAACCTTTGATGGACCTTATTTTGAATTTTATGCTCTAATATTGTGATTGTGAAAGCTTCATGAGATAATCTGTACCCAGATGCTTCATGAGTTTTAATGATTCCTCTTGGGAAAATCCAGGACATAATATAAGGACAATCAAAGCAGCTTGGAGTCTAAGTGTGGAGTTTCCTCACCTTGCAACCTCTCCTAAAGACAACCCATGTTTCGGTCAGGTTCAAGGAGAGCAGTCAACTATAAACATTGCTGTAAAATTTAGCCCATCCACCCCCCCCCCCAATTGAACTTTTTCCTTGATCTATTAGTAAGGTTGTTGGGTACATATATGAATAAAGGATCAGAATATGATAGAGGAGAAGCAGAGAATAAGATAGAAGGTTCAGATGTAAACAGAATGCTATAGAAGAAGGGAGAATGGATAGACCCAAATTCAATTAATGACTTCCCTAAATAATTCAATGCATCCCCCTCACTAATTCCTACACCCTCTTTGTAGTCTGGAACTTCTAAATGCTTCATTTTACTATTGTTGCTCTTTACCATGTGAATTTTGTTTAGACTGATATCATTACATATCATTTTAGATTGGTATCAACTACTTTAATATTGTCCGAACAAATGATCAGAACATCATTTCCATTCTTGCTTCATTGGCTATGTTGATGCAACTAAACCCTCTGTGAACATTTCCTTTGGTTTTCTGATTTTTCTCTTTATTGTTCCCCATTTTTTCTTAAAAAACCCTTTGGTCTGACTTGTCCAAACCACCTGAACTAGTCCAGACCATTTTCGGTTCAGGGTTTTGTTCGGCTTTGAATACTATGACAAGTGGGGCAGGGGAGAGGTCGCAAGGGAAGAGATAGGTTGATCTTTCATCCAGACGGCAATGGGTAGCAGAGCTTTATTTGCCATTAGGGGAATATCAGTATCCCCTCTGTTTCAGTTGCAGCGGTATCATGCTTGGTCATGTGGTTCGAGAGCTCGCAACTTCTCAGCTCGATCTTCTTTTCTTCCCCCAGACGTACAAAGTTTAGCTGAGACAGCTCGCATCTCTCTGACCCCTAAGGAGGTAACACAGCAAACAAATGCCAGCACAAATCTCTCTTCATCCTCCCTGGTTTTAAGATTTAATTTTAGCCATTTCAACTAACTGCAGGTTGAGGAATTCGCGCCCAAAATTCAGCGAGTAATTGACTGGTATGTATTCACATGCGCTTCTCATAAATTCTTCTAGCCCAATAAGTTGTATTTATTATGATAGGACATGGAGAATTTGCTTTGATATGTTAATGGAGTGTTTTGACTGTTTTCCGATTCATGGCATTCTTTGAGTTTCGGTCCCACCTCATTGCATGTCTGCTTACAATCATATCCCTAATAGTTCCTTGAATATGCGCAATTACATGCCCTATGTTTTGTTCTGAGAAGCAAACTATAGAGAACTGTTTCCTGATAACTGTAATGGATAATCCCTGAGAGGGGGGGGGATTGGGGGGTGGGTGGAAGAAAATTGATTGAAAGTCTTTAGTTCCATGCAAGTACTAGTGTGATAAATTAAATGTTATAGGACAATTAACACAACTACACAAGGACCATTCACGAATGACTTGCATCATTGTCACATATAGCTTGCTTTATTTAAAGAAATAAAGATTAAGTTGTTCATCATTTAGCATAAGAAGGCTGAAGTGAGTTGTGCAGCAAGGTTGATATCAACAATTAATTACAGGGCTCTGTTACTAAAATGCAAATAAGAAAATATTAATCCTTTTACTTCTTTGGCATGGATCTATTCAACTTAAAAAGGTTATCAAAGACTGCTGAAGAAGATAATATTCACCACCCCGCCCCCGACAAAATCAGTCCACTGATAAAAACCATGTTCTTACATCCCAAGTCTACCTCTTTTTTTCATTAATTATCCTTCCTCTGTTATTGGATACTTAACACAGTTCTTTTTTTTTTTTGTGGGTGCGGTGTGCTCCTTTCCTTTTGTTTTACTTTTCTTTGTCTTCTTTGATCGGATCCATGTAGCTGACCCCATTTAGCTGGGATAAGGCTGAGTTGTTATACATCAAAAAAAAAAAAAAAGGCTAAGTTGTTGTTGTTGTTGTTTGATGCATCACTGGGATTGCTTTTTCTATTATATTATGTTGCCATTTTTTCTTTAGTTTAATCTTGTAGTTACCAACTTTACGTGATAAATTGGCTTTGAACAAATGCTCTTACCAACTTGCCCCTTGTGAGCTAGCATGTTGTCGCGTAATGGTTTAATAGAAGTTCTCTTTGGATGTGTTTGATACTTGTATATCTGGCCATGTCATGCTTTACAGAAAAAGAAAAATGATACAATTTGACTTTAGACCCTTCGGGCCATCAGATCAAGGCGAATATTAGGTTTCTACCAGAATATATGCAACGTGGATATTTATTTCAATTGATTGTTCATAATTTAGGCTTCTTTTATCATCTTGATCTTCTGAATCTTATTAATGTAAAACGAACCTAAAGCCCAGCTGTTGTTTTTATCTTTTAACCACAAGTTCATACAATAACTAAATAGCAAAAAACCAATAAAAGATTGTCATCTTCTTCAACTTTTATCCTTTATATGTAGAATCATCATAGTTTCATAATTGTCAAGGCATCGCCTACGCATCTCCTTGGGTCCAAGGATGATAACACACCTTGTGACCTTGTGACCTTGTGACAACTTATATTATTTCAGTTTTTTTACACTTCATGAGTTTACATTGATTTATGTTTATTGCTTTGTTTTTTATGAATATGCTTATATTATATCCTGTAATTTGTTTATTATAAATATTAGGTCATTACTAGCTTAATTATATCATATTGCATTGCTATGGCTTTTATAGTTTTATGTTGCATATAAGCATTACTAATATATTATAATCATTACTATATTACATGTGAGAATGTTTTCTGTCTGGGAGTGTAGGGGTTGCGCCTAGACATAAGAGTCCCTAGAAGCATCAACAGGGAGGGCATTTCCACCTTTCATGGGGTGAGGGGCGATCATTTTGCCATGGGAGCACACTTGGAAGTATCAATAGGGTGGCATATCCACCTTTCATGAGGGGAGGGGCAATCATTTTGCCTGCCTCTATGTCTGGGCGCAACCCCTACACTCCCAGAAAGAAAGCATTCTCCCATTACATATACTGCATGCCTAGGTAGGTGTCTAGGTATCCCTCCGACTTGGGTAACCTAGTTGCCTTGACAACTATGCATAGTTTCTCTTCTGTGATTACCATACTCCCCATAGCAATATAGGTATTCTTCCTTTGTCATTAGTTTCCGTTTTTCATGATATTTGATGTTATCCTTGTTATGATGATAATTATCATTCTGATGGTGTTGGATTGGTCTTGCTTCTTCATTACAGGTTTGGACAACTTCAAGCAGTTGATCTTCAAAGTATTAAGCCTGCACTTAGGGCAGGTGTTCAGCAACCCACCTTTTTCATATATTATACTTGATGATTTTGAGTTATGGATAAACTGACCTCTTATTGATGGTGATGATTGTGTGTCCTGTTGACTGAACATATTCTGTTCATTGAAAATGACTTGCATGCAAGGATTAAAGTATCGGTATCGGTCTCCGTATCGATTGACCAAAATTAAGATACGTATCGGAGGGTATCGTATCGTATCGGAGATACGCTAAGATACGCTAAAAATACGCACATAAATGGATATGAAACACCTTTTTAAACACTTTTGCATACAAAATTTGTTAAAAAAAGCTATTGATAACATGTATTATGCATAAACACTAAATTGAGGTTATCGCACTAAGAATTCAAGGTTTGTACTTGTCCCCTAAATGTAAAATCCTTGTTCCCAACCTTGATTTCCACTTTAGTTAGAGAGAAATATAGCTGGTAGCAACTTTGGAACAAAAACCCCTCAAAAAATCGTGTTTTCTGAAAAAATACCCGTCTTGGCCATTATATGACCGTAGCGCACTGTATCGATACATACCGATACTCACCGATACGTATCGATACTCACCGATACGTACTGATTGATACATACCGATACTCACCAATATGTACTGATACTCATCGATACGTACTGATCGATACATACAAATACTCATCGATACGTACCGATACATACCGAAACGTATATTTCACCTCGATTTTATATTTTCCATAGAGTATCAGTACGTTTCGATAGTGTATTGGTGCATATCGGTATGTATCCTAGGATATATATCGATACGAAAGGATTTTAAAAATTTCATGTATCGTATCGGTGTGTATCGTATCGGTAGGCTAAATTTAAGATACGTATCGGAAGGTATCGTATCGGTATCGGAGATACTTTAAACCATGCTTGCATGTCAATGTGGGGCTGAAATGGTTGAATATTTTTGGATTATTTACAGCGCCACCCGCTAAAGAATGCCAGTATTATAGGAACACCCCCTCTCTTTCACCAAATTAGACTCAGACCCCCTACCGTCAGTCATTGTTACAGAATATACCAAAAATACTGACATCAGCAGTCCATTTCTTTCTAAATACCATTTTGCCCTATTAAATATGAAGTACCTAAAATACCTTTATAATAAGTTACTATTTATTTCATCCAAATCGATTTGCTTCCCATTCCAATTCCAAGACCTAATTTACCTATCCACCGACGGTCGTTCAACGCAGCGGCGGTGGCATCGACGACGCAGGACCTCACGACGAACACCTATCCTCCGGAAACCACTCCTCTCCTGCGACTTGCAAGCCATCCACCACCTCCATCAGCACTACCTAAAAACCAAGATGGACTTTTTCTTGTTCCACTCCTTGCCGGGATTTGGAGAGTCTTGGTGGTTGTTGGAGCGTACGTCCCCATTATAGTTGCAGAGCTGGTAACAAATTGAGGAAAGAGAAGGATCAGAGTTGGAGCCTTCAGGTTTGGAGGAGGTCGAAGGTCGTTTAAAATTGGTATAATACCCTAAAATAAAACAATTCATGTCCACTTCCTTGTGAGGGGCAAGGCCGTTTATCGTTTCTGTTGCTGGAGTGAAGTCACAAAAGCTTTCTCCCATTTAATAAGTGCATTAGCCCATTATTTATGACCTAATTGTTGTTTGATTCCTACAAGTAAGTTGGATAATTGCTTTTCTTCATATTTCCTACCGATTCTTCTCTCTTTCTATACTATGCCATTTCTGTTTAATCCTTCTCAGCGTGGAGTGCATCTTACCCCCTTTCGTTGAAGGAAACTTCATTAACCCCTTTTCAATGAAAAGAAATTTCACAGTATCAGATTCTCACACACCTAACCCCAAATCAAACAAAGAATTTTAAGAAGCACCAGAGGATATGCACGGTAGGTTCGTGATATTATCCACTCCATAACCACCAAGAAAATGGAGGGAAAGCCAAAGCCATTCTCAAAAAGAGGGTTGTGTAAGAGATGGAGCTTATCGTGAGGGAGCTGTAGATGGTGGGGATAGGTGGAACTGGTGGGGTGAAGGAGTTGCCAACAGTGGCTCTCTGTCTGCGTCTCTCTCTCCCTCCCCCCGAGTTTCTCTGCGCTTGTGTCTTGGTGAAGGTGAGAAGGGTAAAATGAGTTTCAGTGAAAAGGGTATAACAGTCATTTTAACTCTTGACTTAACAGTGACTGACGGTAGGGGGTCTGAGTCTAATTTGATGAAACAAAATGGGTGTTCTTATAATTATGGCATTCTCCAGGGGGTGGCACTGTAAATTACCCAATATTTTAAGGAAAGAGGAGATAAAGGATTCATTCTTATCTTGAACAAAGGATAGTTTTCCTGTGTGTTGCTGATTAAGAATATAAGATCGTTTCTTAGTTATCTAGGCTTAAACACATCCAATGCCCCTTTCATTTGGAACATGTTGCCTCGCTGTTATCGTATACCCACTCATGAATGAAAATGTGCATGTGTGCATGTTTATTTTTTCTGCTGCACTCCATTCTGATGTAACTCCATGAGATTGATAGTGTTTGATCGTGTGTGTGAATTTGCAAGTATTCACGTGCACATTAAGTGTGTGCATGTTGTTCTATTGCAAATGAATCTGACAACTCAGCAAAGATTGATGGTGTTATAGTTCGCTTATTTGCCATGTGAATAGTCATGGATTGTCTAATAATACTTATCCATGGATATAGTGGTTTCTTGTCCATTCAGGTCTTGCTCTTTGTTTCTGTGATTAAAATATGCAGCTTTATTTCTCCTTTGACTTTATTTATCTTGTCTACAGATACTGAAGGTGGAAATTTTCGTAATGATGTGTCTGAATCATTTGAGAATAGGTAGATGAGATTTTCATCTTCTTTACCTTGTTTTGTAACTCTCAGAACTTAATTAGTTTTATTACTTTGATTAAATTAAATCTAACATTACTTTACTAAAAACAGGAAGGCGATGTTAGCAGCTGTTCCAAGCTACGAGGAGCCATACATCAAAGTTCCCAGGGTTTTGAACAAGGAGTGATGTTGTTTGGGTAACTAATTCTCTGTATTTGTCCCTTCTCAAGTATGTTTCCCCCAATCAAAATATTTTCTATCTGAATTTTTCTCCGTCTCAATAAGATAATCTTCCCCTTGATAATCATTAATAGATATATCTTGTTTGATACGCTGCTTGGATGCCACAACGTGGAACCCTACATTAAACATTTTAGATCTGATGATATAATTGGAATGTGTTGGGTGCAAGTTAACCCACTATTCTGATTATGCATCTCCACATGTTTGATGACCTTTTCTACTTGAAAGGCGGTGGTATGGATTTTGATAGAATGTTAATTATCTTCACGGTACTGTTATGGGGGATGCAAGTTGTTAGACGGCTAAAATGTAGGAACATGGCTGGGTAGTGCCTGGTAGTAATTCAGAGTAACAGCTGGTGTCATTAGACCAGTGGCCTTGATAGAGCAGTACTTTAGGTTTTACTGCTTTATTCTGTTAAGGTTACAACTGTTGTAATTTTTATTTTGGTTAAAAGTCGCAAATGTTCCTAATCAATGGTAAGAGGCTCATCTTGGCAGCTCCCTGGCTACCAAAGTACCAAATAAAATCATCTTGTGTGGCGGGTCTGTGTGTATGGACTAGTGAGATCTATAGTTGGGTAGTAGAGGAACTTTATCATTGTCATTCATCGGACTTTTTGAGTCTTTCACATCTTCAAGAGAAAGCGTAGGTTGCGGTTATCATCTCTGAATATTTGCACACATTTAACTGGTCAGTTTGTCCTTTGATCCAATTAATGGGCCAAAACCAAACCAAACCATTCAGCAATGTTAAGGCTTAATGATCTGATTCATCATGCCCAGTTCATGGGGTAGTTTATTGATGAGGTCTGCAGTTACCCTCACATTTCAGTTGTCAAGATATTTGAAGCATATATTTATGCTTTCATTTGATAAATTGAATCTTATTTCTTGGTCAGTTTGTCCTAGGTCTGATCGATGCAGGAAAATCATGGAGGTGGGGGTGGGGGTTTTAATGGAAATAAACTTTTGATTATGTGTTGCGCCTTTGGTCCAATGTGTTTTCATTTATTGGACTACTTTTTTTTTTTTTGATAAAAAATTATTGGACTACTTTAATAAGCCTATAATATGGGTAGACAACCTAAGAGAGGATAAATTGGGTATAAAATAAAAGGAAAAAGAACCCATGTCTGGGAGCAGAGTACCTGTGTCCAAACACAGGGTGAGGTGAATCCCCCCCCCCCAACCCATGAAAGGCAAAAAT
>NC_056567.1:897787-923639 GCF_013358625.1 Macadamia integrifolia | reverse complement strand
AAAAAAAAAAAAAAAAAAAAAAAAGAAAAAAAAAAGCATAAGGAGGGAAATAAATTTCAAATATATTTTACTTCAGATGTCTGGAACCCCCAGAAAGCAACAGGAGTTTTTTTTTTTCCTGCCATGGCATAGAGAGAGGTAATGGGGTTGTGGATTGATTGGTGAACTTAAAAATAATAGAAAGACTGTTGGAAAGCTATGGGGTGAACAACAACTTCATAGTTTCAACGCAATGTGTGCTCTAAGGATGTGGGGATGAATTTTTTAGGAGGCTTTGATGCTTTACTTGCCCAATATCAAGGATAATAGATGGAGTTCAGGAACTCTCTCTTTTAATGTAATGTGTGCAGTTGAGTTCTTAATGAAGCCAAGGTGGTCATGATATGAACATTTAATTAAGCTGCATTTGATTCTGTCCCAATGATTTTGAATGTGAGGTTTTGAATTTGAGGATTCAGTTACTCCTTATATTTTCTTCATTTTATCTGAGGATCATTGATGGTTTGATTTGGTAGATGCATCTATCCTTTGTCACAGCTAACCAAGGATGATGATCCAGCAATTCCATGGAAATTTTCATGTGCTTCAACTTGAATGTGGAACCATGATTAGAAGTTCTTTTAAAGGTTTACCTTCAATCATGCTCACTAAAGCCTGAGCAGGTTACTGATGAACCTAACCATATGTTGTTGGACCTCTTTATGCATACACATCTTGTCTAGTATTTCTCATATTTATGACCATTGAGAACAAGTACAGATAATAGTGACACCCCTTCAAGGCATGCTAATGCTGGATTATCAATCGGCTGGGTTTGATTTGATTGGTTTTTTTGCTGATTTTTGCCGTCAACTTTCAATAAGCTAATGTCATGTACCAATCATAGAGCTGGAGTGCACACAGGAAGGCTCAGAGTCTTTTTCAAAGGAGAAAGAGAGAGGATGACACATTCTGGGTATCCTAACAGCCTTTACCCTTCATCGTTTCAGTATACCATCGGTTTCTTTTAACTCTCCTTTTTGGTCTATTATCGGTCTAGTTCCAGTTTTTCATATATAGAAAACAAAAACCATCACCTTGTACCTAAATCCTTGTGATTTCCGCTGTTCACATCATTAAAAATCAAAGAACCCTAGCTATCAAGGATTTTTTTGGGGGGAAGGGGACAACACCATCTGTTTGAATACTTATTATTTGGTGGTCGTGTGGTCTGTTCAGATCATCTCTCATCCATCCAACTACTGAAATTACCACATCATTGATATGATGTGGTCTCGTGGAGAGAACCCTCTCTACAAGACTAAAGCATCAATTATGTGTGGCCTTAGATGGAGGTCAAACTGTTGGGGTACAATGTCTTGTATTATCGTAGTTTAAACGACGAAATGTTGGTGATTTTTTCCCAAATGACAGTGGTCTTGCTAAATTGGGGACCGTCATTATTTGAGAATCGTTTACTGAGGGCAATTTTGTACTTTTTTGTTATATATTTATAGCGAGGATTCTTTCCTTATAAGCAATCCGAGTTTGAGGTGAGGATGAGTGCCGTAAACGTATTTTCCATTGATAGTGAAGCAACATGTCATCTCACTGTAGACTTAAGAAATTTGATCAAACCACGTAAATCTATGTTCAATATGTGATTCTTCTAGATTTCTCATCATTTTTCTACATCAATTAAGACTGTATTTCAACACATACGCAAGAGGGTATTTGGTTTAATTAGAGCCTGAAACCTAATATACGACTATTCCATAAGGTATAGAACAAATCCAATATTCCATTAGACAAAACCAACTGACCGTGTGACTCAAAACAGTGGGCCACTATGGAAACAAAGCACTTCCATATTGTTCTAGGGGGAGTTTTTCTAGTCAGTGGAAGGAGACAAAAAAAAAAAGGTTGTGATTGAAGGGAGAGGCGTCTCAGACAATTCGTCAATAGTAGAAATTTTTTTTTTGGTTAAGATTGGATTGATGAGCCATCCAGAAATCCCTACATGGACATTTCATTTTGCCATGTAGAAGGACCCAACGAATTGCCCCCCTGAATCAAACCCTAGAAATGGCTAAGAAAACCGGTACTATGAAGACAAATGCTTGGGTAACCCATGACAAGTAAAAGAGATTCATGTGGCGAAGGAATAATTCCTTCACCGTTGGTGATGTGATTTGATGATTGGACTCTTGGATCATCACTAACTTCGATCACCTACAATACAAGATTGAAAATATATTTTCTTATGTTGATCAAAAGATTTAGATATTCTCTCATCACCATAGGTGAAGAGAAATAGGAATCTTTCATTTTTTTAAGAACCTTCAAAAGTGGCAGGATTAGGAAAGATCAATGAGGTACAACCCTTTTCTGGCCTTTGATAGTTCCCTTTCTCTAACAGGATTAGGAAAGATCAATGATGTACAACCCTTATCTGGCCCTAACTCAACAACTATAACAACATCCAAAACTTTATCCCAACTTAATGGATATGTGGCTCTAACTCATTACAAAAAACAAAAAAACAAAGGTCCTAAGTAAATTGATATAGGGTACACAAGAAGCCACACGAGTAACGAAGTTGAGTTCTTATACAAGAATTCTATTATTGTTGGAAGGGCACCCACAAAATAATGTGTGCTCCATTGATATTATTACACTTATATTTCAATGAATTAACACTCAATGTAGTGTATCCCACCAAGACTGCATTGAGCCCAACAAAGCTTGGGCTAAGATTTTCTCATTATTGGATTAGGGATTTCCAACCTTGGGCCGAGTTTGAGCTGAGGTCATGGGTTGAGCCTCATCCCTGACTTGCACCATATATATACATAGGGTTGGGGATTGCTACTTAGTCATGTGACCACTGTGCTAGCATGGGGACCAGCCAAATGCACATGCATCCAATTAGGGGGCAGGGTGGTCTTTTTGCCACCCCCTGTGTCTAGGCGTAAGGGGCGTGCAATCAAGTACGGATCTTTTTTCCCATATATACATGTAGATATATTAGATGGAAAAGTGTTCTTTATATATGTGGCTACTACGCCTGCACGAAACCTACAGTTGTCAATCCTAACCTAGCACCTATTCAACTGTCTGAGTCCAATGGTTTAAAGATCAGTTCGGCATGCACTAATTATTAAATGTATTGGATCTAAGTAGGAAGATCAAGAGGAATCCGGATCTGGTCCTCATACGAGAGCATTCTTGTATAGGCCTGTGATGGAGACCTAGATTCCACTAAGTAACTCTTTTCAATGCGTTGGGCTCTAGCCATAGTGGAATCCAGGTGTTAGTCATAGGACCATATGAGAAAGTCCTCGTACGAGAACTTGATATGATCTGGATTCAGATCATGAGCTATTGATAAAAGGCGGCATGACACATTTTAAGGTAGTGAGCCCTATGGGACAAAGAGAACGTGGTGAAGAGAGACTTAAGTCTAATTTGATAACTCCAGTAGGAAGGCAATGGTCATGACTCATGATTACATGTCAACTATTTACCTCTAGTTTTTTAATATATTTCCCTACTATAGCCATCCGTTTGTTTTCTAAAATATAACGAATCTTCAAAACTTAATATATTGCCACATAACCAACTTTGATTGAGTTTAAATTTAATAGGCAATCAAGATATATACCATGGGTTATTTGTATATAAAATGTACACCCTAATTGATCTACCACATGGTGATTATTAGGTCTTATCAATTAACACCCTATGATCAAATAGACCGTCAAACAGGCTCTCTTACTTTATTGCGTTTAGATGAACCTAATATTTTCCATGTAACAGATTGGATTGGTTAGACCCCAAGATCCCCTAATTACATGTAAAGTTTTACTCTATACAGAATTCACCACGTGACAAAATAAGGCTACGAAAATATAGGGACAATGAGAGGTTGCATAGACATACATGGGCGGCTCAAAAATACAAGAATACATGAACATGCATGAGAAGCATTTGATTAGATTTGAACACGAAGATTGACATGCGTCTAGTCCATAAGGTGTTCAACTGCTCCAATCTCTAGTTGGCGAAAATCAATTGTCCATGTGGCTAAAAACTGAACACCATCTTGATAAATTTATCAAAATACACTATCAAAACTCCAAGTAACGCACATGGTGCCGCAAAATGGCTACGCTTGAGAATTTGAGTTTAGTTCAAACTAAGCCTGTGGACGATGGGTATAAGTAACTTATAACTATAAATAGAGAACTCTAAATATGAGTCATGATGGGTCAACTTTAAAGTTGGTTTGTTCTTAGTTCACGTGAATTTGGAAAAAAAAACCTTAGAAATTAACTGACATATTTAGATGTTGTTTTACCCTTGCACCCTACCTGTCTAGTTGTTAGAGTTTATGAACCATGGAGGTGTTTAGTACTCCGTTCAAAACATCTTGCTTCAGTCCATTGAACACAAAGAGCATGTTTGATAACGTTTTTGCCATTTCTGTTTCAAGAAGAAATGGAATTGAAGGTGTTTGATAAGTCATGTTTCTGAAAGTCGATAGTAACCAGCAAAAGAATGGCCACAATTCGTTTTCGGAAACGGCAAAACAAGTTCTTAAATCATAAATATGTAGAAATTTCAATTTCTATTTCTGAAAACAAGTGAAACGAAACAGTTTTATCAAACGCTTTTTGCTCTATTTCTACCATTTCTATGTCAAATAGGCCCAAAGGTTCTCATGATTTTGCTTCCTCCCTTCCCCTTAACTCTAAAATTGAGACAAAACTTTAATTTTTACGTAGAGTCCACATGTCAAGTGGTGAGATCTTATTGGATGATCATACATAAGTGATCAACTTAGAGGCTAACTCACTTTAGTAAATACAACTATTTACTCAAATGTGCAACTCTATCTCAATAAATAAACTATTATTTATTAGTATATTATCGGATGAATATAACTTAAAACACATTAAAGTGATATAATAAATTATATTTAGTCTCTCCACTTAACAATGTGATAGCATGACGGATTTATAGGCCTTAGAAAGAAACACCATAAAGGCCTTAATCCATTAGAACAATTTCATAGATTGGACATAAAAAATTTCATATCTACTTTTCAAATATAATTATTAAATAATTAATAATAATGTTTAAATCCATTTGTAAATAATTTCAAAATTGCGACCGAATTTAAGAAGTTTCAAATCACAATTGGTTAACTCTCTTGATATATTCATCCTATTTGGGAATTGGATTCTATGTTGGACATCTCTTTCATTCACGGATGAATATTCAAACACACCGATATATAACCAGTATGGACATAAATTGTTGATGCACCAAAACACACAAGTCCAATTACAAATAACTATTAAAAACTCATTGCTTAAACAATGGACTATGGTCCATACAAGACTTTCAAGATGATCCAATTCGATACATGTACAATATGAATACTCACATTAAATTTTGTGATCATATCCAAAAATATACAATGTGACAACCCTGTAAACAAAATATCCACTTCTGTCCCTGGATGAGAACACATTATTTATAACTTTAGAACAATCAATTGCATATAAAATGATGGCACAATTCAATTCATCTTAAACAAATTAAATTAGGTTTTATGGACACGTATCTAACAAGAAAATCATCCATTACTACATGATAGCATACACTAAAAAGGTGTGGTAAAAGAAAACTACGTTTTGACTTCTCAGCATATGACTATCAATATTTTATTCCCATCCAATCATATTGGAATTTGGAATGGACCGGACTCTACCCAGGATATTTAGTTATGAACAGATGAACGAATGATCCAAATCCGGTCTTCACTGTGATAACTAATATCGTGCAACTTCCTGATCTAGAGGGGGTGGGGGAGATAATCTTTCATATTGGAAAATGTTGTATATATATATATATATATATATAAAAGTACTTACTTTATATTATAAAGCAAAGTTTCAAAATTATAACATATCCCCTTGTTCAAAGTTTTACATTTTTACTTTTATTTAACTTTTGGGTTTAGAGCTCGAAAATTTTGGAAGGAAGTTTTGAATGAAAATTCAGAACTCTTGAGCAAAAATTAATGTCTTGTGCTTAAAAGCCAAGGTGTTTCAGTCCCACATTGATTTGAGAGTATAATTGAGGGTATATATATAGTCTTATTACTTAAGGGTACAAGCCCTTTGGAGAGGAATTCTCCCATGTCTCATGTGTGTGGGTTTTTCTGGGGTGCTTTTGAATCTCGTACACAGAGTTGAACCGAGTCAGGCCGAGCTGTGGCTGAGGCCAGGGTTGGGTTCAAGTACGGTTAAGAGATACTTGTCTTTTTGCACCTCTTGAGTTTTCAATATTAAATTCAAATATGCATAGGTACATATATGTACATACTCATACCTGTATGATAAGACACCCTTCATAATGTAAACATTTTTTTCCCATACATACAAGTATCTATACGTGGGTAGACACCTCTATATGTGTGCAACTGACACCCATCATATGTATATACTGAGTACTGTCACTGAACATGGATTTTATACGTTTCTCTCTCTTTTTGAGAAAATATTTCTCTGTGATGTGGTTCTACTCTGTTAAGTTCCTTCTCTGTTTTGTTTGAATGCATAAAACCATTCTTCAAAACCATACTTAGTGAGCCTAACTTGTCTCTCCTAAGGATCAATGTTTGTGTACAGTCAAACAGTGATCAATGGTTGTTTTATCTTGGAGGTAAAATGCAAGAATCCCCAACTGTACTTCTATAGCGGGCGTTTCAAACCTTAAGGAGAGTATCTACTTCTAATACGACTCCACCTGTTTTGGTTTGTTGGCTTCAACATCAGTATGGGTTTGCTTCAACAGTTCGTCTTCTACAATCCAGGAATACATCACATCCTAACACTGGTTTTATACTTCAACATCAGGTCATTCTTTCTAACAGAAAATCAAGATATGCTGAAATTTGATCAAGTAAAATGTCAAGAGAAACATACACACATATCGGCGAACCAGAAGGATTTGAAGAGGAAAAAGAAGAAGAAAAAAAAAAACCAAGGTCACATACTCGCTCACATGGTGATGGTTTTTAATGTAAAATGCTGAATTCCTTATCCATAATCCATATAAAGTCTGTTGACTCAAAGAACACCAATTCTTTTGTCATTTCTCATTTAATAAAGTTAGAAATGTAGTACAATGAAGAAGTTCCGACTTCAGTTTATAAAAATACCTTCTACTTGTACCTGGTACTTTCACTCTCTAAGGTACCTGGTACTTCACTATTCACCTCTTTTTGGGAAGTAAGATGGGTCCCAAGTCCAGCACCTCCATATGCTTCAGATTAGTGGCTTGAACACAAGGGTGTGTTGCATTTAATCACTCTCAAGATGTCCAATCCATATTTTAAAACTCCATGTGCTGCATTTCTTCATCATATTTCATCTGAGACTCATGAAAACATTTTAAGCCTTATGTACACATGCACATATCCTTTTCCCATCAGTAACCTTTGTGCATTAGCCCAGTGATATGATATCATACCTCTAGAGCTACACAGTACACATTGAACTTCCTTGTCATCAAAGCTACTCATCAAACTCTCCTAGTCTTGTACACTGCATAAGCCAAGAGGAGTGGAATTGGCAGGCAACATCCCGGTGAATGAAGAAATGGGTTCATTTCATACGCTTTTGTCAGAACTCTACAAAGCTGTAGGAATGAAGAAGAAAATCCCAAAAAATTAAAAAATTGAAAAAGCAAAGACTTAAATGAGTACAAGCCAAGGTTATGGTAGACTACAAAATATAATAATAAGTCATCTATTTGTAACATATGAGCCCATTACAAAATACTTGGGGAACTTATGGGCAAGGTTATTATGCAACCAGTATGTGACAAGTTCAGGGGGGCAGGCCTCAGCACAACGGTAAGGTTGCTCTATTGCAAACTGGTGGTTGCAGGTTCGAACAAGGAAATAGTCTCCACAAAAAGTGGGGGTAAGGCTGCGTAATATGCCCCTGCCCAGACCTTGCAGTAGTAGTAGCCTCGTGCACTGGGCACACCCCTATGTAACAAGTTCAGCTGCTCTGGAGAACATGATGCACACATGCATGGAGATGTAGGGGTGGGAAACAACAGATGAACAACAAACTCAATTATTGCAATTCGTAACCATCTGATATTTCATAATTCTAGGGTTGTTTCCTTTTTCTTTTTATTTTTTTACTTCTTTTGTTATGGTCAGTAGGTATATGACACATGGTCACTAAAAATGCAAACTCATTGCGCACGCATGATCTATAACAAATAGTTATGGATCTGGATGTTGGATTGAAACATGGTTAGAAGTGCTTGACTAGGTGAACCCCAAGGAATTTCATGGGTTCAATAAAATGCAGAATATTTTCAAAATGATGGGAAAATTTATAGTTTAACAAAGATTATACATATTATAATGGATGCTTTCATTGCATGTATGTGACAATCTAATGGATATTTCCTGATAACCATGTGAATTTTTAATAGAAGTCAAGTCATTTTGGGCTGAGAAATAAGATCAACTAGGTATCGATTCCCAATCCCCTATAGAGTTGTAATATGAAATAGGCCCTTGAGCTGTTTAGAGTCTTTAGACCACCTCCATGAAATAGTTTATGGCCATCTCGTCTGTCCAATTTAGTTTGAGATCTCCTATATGAGATCCATTACAAATAGAGCCTATAGCCCTTTAAATAAGCATAGAATGCTCTCTTGGTAATTCCACCAAACAAAAGAAAAAAAAAACGAATGCTCTCTGGGTAAGACTGGAAATGGAGACGAAGAAAAGAAAACTAAAACTTAAAAAAAAAATATAGAAACAATTACTGGGAGTGAAGCTAACCTTCCAATGTGTCCAACAGATGACCAAGCAAATCACCATGAGAAATTTTCTCACCAGACGCCCACCAAAGAAAAACTTTGATCCGTTATTGCCTTGATAGCCATACAGTGATCCCCTACTTTCTTCGGTACAATCATCATCTTTTTTCCCTGATAGTGACAGGAAGTAAAGCCGATAAACTGCTCTTTCGGCAGCAAAAGCTCCCATAACCAAAACAGCTGGCATGACTACAAAAAAGAGATGAGGTAAAATAACTACCATTATATCCGGATGTCCAATATAAGCTTGTCTACTCCTTTCACCAGGAATATTCACAATCCAACCCTTGTAGGTCATGTAACCCCCATCTCCACCTGTGGTGAAAACTTTCCCAAAACACCAAGGGAAGAATATCAGGTAGAACAAGTACACCAACATACCATACCATAGAAACGAGATCCTACAGAACTCTGTTAGAACCCACAATATACCACGTATGAAGCCTTTTTGATCAATGAAATGCATATATGTGTACTGCATCTTTGAGCATATGAGAAGTGCTTTGGGAATAAGAAGCATGGAAAGGATAAACAAAAGAATAAACCACAGAATTGGGAAATATAGAACATCCCATTGACAACCCATAACGAGAAACTCCATCCAATTCCAACTAAGTTTTGCAGTCAGACCATTAATGGAGAATGGCCTTAACTTGCTTAATGTTGATCTTCCCATTATATCAGTTGCTTCTATTTGCAGCCAGAATCGATCAGGAGATGGATCGTCAAAGGCTCTCCAGTTCCATGGGGTAGTGTAGAGATCTCCTCTGCTAGAGTTCTCATGCTTTCTCATAGTTGCCTCCATGACCATATCAAAATTTCCTAGCCTAGAGTCAAAGACTCTTGCCACTACTGACAAAATTGGCAGAGATGAGAATACCAAAGCTCGGACAGTCTCAAAAGATGATTGGTCAGTTGAACATCTATACTCATGGAGAAATGAAGCTGTTAACATGAAACATGAATCTAGTGGAAATGTAGGCAGTATTATAGTTTTCTTAGCTCCCATCTTAAAATCAATATCAACAAATGAAACATGACCAGCGTCAATGGCCAATACTCGCATCACCCTGCTCTTCCTCCAGTCACCCATCTCCCACTCCCAGAATTCGTTGATCCTTGGGGCTCCATCAGAACAATCTTTTTGAAAAGGTGTACTCCGTTGAAGTGTTTGGTGGATATTTAGCTGGAAATATTTCTCTAATGACAAGAAACGGTTATCTGAATGATGATGCCGCTTCAAATTCTCACCAAACTTTGTATGAAGATGTCCACATACATATGCTGACAAGGAATGTTTGAGAAAAACATCTTTCAGACTCTTCCCAGATTCTGTAGATGCTGAGAGTGAAAGTGGAAAGTGCCCGAAAGAGATCTTTGTTAACCCTTTTGTTGATTGAGAATCCCACTGCGAGAGCTCCATATCTATGTCAACTAGTAGTTCATCTGTCGGATGCCCAAAAAGATTGGTTGGGCCACGTAAACCAGCAGACATTGTACTATCAAACCCGACAAACAGATGCTTTCGTCCACCACTCTAGATGTTGCAGCAAACCCCTGTCAAGATGAGTTAAAGTAGTTCTACTAGTATACAAACACTAAAGAAATAAAACATTTAAGACACTCAAATTCAATTTCAATTCGTTAATGCTTTAACTCAAAAAATGGGGAACAGTTGATCAAGCTTTTCAAGTATTTCTCATTTTTTTATGTGGGATTCTATGAGTACCCAATTATAGCATTACCTAAAATAACCAATAGGATATAATTAAAAAATTACCCAAGGGAGATATAGAAGAAGAAAATGTAAGACCCAAGGTCCGGAAAACATAAATCTCATGGAATGAGAAGGTCTGAAATGAATAGTTTCAAACTAAATTGGGATTGGAAAATTCAGTACTCAGCTTAGTTTCCAAAGCTCAATAGAAAATGACAAGTTGAGTGCACAAGAAAGCTTTGACAAGGAAAGTAGAGAAATAGCATTATACAACATCTCCACACAATAAATTTTCCACCTTCCTTTTAGGGTTCAAAGCTTCAACAGCAGCTTCTAGGAGTCCACAAAAACTGAAATAAGATAGACAATTACTTTGCCAAGATCACTAAGTAAAAGTGTGCACTACATACAATGGCACCATTAAAGAAGCATCCTATTTAAAGTATCTTAAAGAAAACCATTCACCTGTATAGTGATGCTGTGAACATTCCCACTTCTTCCTAGTTGTCCGTTGATACTATAATTTGGAAAGAAATCAAATGAGCCACCAACAACTGGTACACCATACTTATCATGATTTCCTCTAAGATCATAAAAGATATTCTTGTCAAGTCCACTCCTTTCAACAACGTTTTCCATAACCTTCTGGTATTCAATCCACTCCTCTTCATATTGTTTCGTTGTTAACAGATCTTTACTTTTGCTATCTGGTCAGACATATAAAAAGAGGGAAGCAAGAAGGTCAATGAAAAACAGAATTAAAAGGCTCAAAGATGGAAAGGGTGTTCAGAACTCCATACCTTCATCTATTCAACGATACAGATTTATGCAATCATGTACAAATATTTTTGTATGAATGTGGACACAAAGGAAGCATCGACACATGCATATGCCAGTGTATTTATGTCCACCTTTAGAAAAATAACTACTGTGAAAGTTTCTCACCTAATTATTCTGAAAGAAGAAGAGAAGAGGTGAGTTGGGAGGAGGGGGGATGATAGCTTTTCATCCTTGGATTTCAGTACGGATATATTAATTATATTTAAAAATCATGCCCAAGAAGGGTACATAATGTCTACCATAGATTAAGGTACTAAAGGTGGCACTCAGAATTTTCTAATCCAAGTAACTATTATTTATGGTTTGTGCAGAGCTACTCTTGGATATTTATGCACTGGTTTTTGTATAAACAGGATCATGCCCAACCTGGACCATCAATCCTAACAAAGGGCAACCCAGTGCACGAGGCTCCCGCTACTGCAGCGTCTGGGAGGGGCAAATGTACAAAACCTTACCCCCTGCATACATTTAAGGAGACCGACATCTTCTTTCCCAATTTCCAAAGATAGGTCAGTTACAGAATTCACAGGAAGGATTTTTCTTTTTTTTGGGTAAAAATTCACAGGAAGGATCTTATTTCTAAAGAATGAGGTCAAAGAGCTGAACCATGAACCACCCTCCATTAATTTCTTTGATAGGATAAGATACTAAGATAGAGTGAACCCATAATTCCTGTAACACTGAAATAACTAAATGAGGACTAAAAAAAAGAAGAAGAAGAAGAAGAAGCAGAGGAACAGAGATATAGTAGAGAAGGAACATATACCTGTTAGATCACCAGTTACCAGAACAAGAGATGGGTTTATCATGGCAAGAGCAGGGCCCACGAGCCTCTGAAAATCAAGTGCTCTTTCAGGATGGAAAACACTGAAATGAAGATCTGAGAGCTGAACCGCAAAGACTACAGATTCTGGGCCATCTTTCAAATCTATGAAAGTTGTAGAATTAGCTTTCCTTCCTACAATGTTTTCACTGGCTTCGAGAGAATCAAATTTAGTTTCAGATGGAATCGAGAAACAAAGCAAGATGAGGAGAAGAATAAAAAACCCCATTTGGGTTTTCCAACTATTGTTCATGGAAGTCGAGGGAATAAGGGATTGCTTTTTTTTTTTAAATAACACAGAAGGATGAGAACGGAGACTTGTTCAGACAAACATGCCCTAATTGGATAGTTGCTTTTTAACCATGACATAGGGACAAGTGATGTAATTTCACCAAAAAAAGGGGTTTTTAATGCATTAAAGAATAAAAAAGTCCATGGGTTAGAGGGTTGGAAAGGAATTGTATACACAGTGTTGTGCATCGTGCTTCTCCCTTGTTCTTGCTCCGGCACCAATGGAGGTAACTCTGCAAGTTGCCGGACTGACTCTCTCTCTCCACTCCCTCTCCCTTTCCCTCTCTCTCAGCACACTTTCCCGTCTCCCATCCGTTCAGATACCCAAGTTGATACATGGGATTTTGTGTGTCATAAACAGATTAGTAAAAATTATGTGGAGGATTTGGTTAATGGAAACTCCTTGAAGATTATACAAGTTTTAGAGACATTCACATTGTACCGATAAAAAACTAGAGAAGCAGGAATCAATCCAAGAAGGGCTCCTGCAACATCCCATTGTTAGAAATATGGATTGCATATAAATTAAATTCAAATTAGGGGAATTTACTATCACTCCCCTGGATGTGTTTGGATCTGGATATTTTCTAACCGGATATGGATGTTAGGATTTTTATGTGGGCTTAACTGATATCGATTGATCCATTGGGCCCAAGCAATTTTAGACCCACTCTGATTAGGAAACTTCTAACTCTTTCCATTGTGAGAGTGGAATAGAGTTTTAGGGATTCTATTATAAATAGAATACTGACGGTCCCTGCAGCCATTACTTTACTTAATGCCTTATTGGTTTTGGGAGCACGGCTTTCTCACAAGAGCAAGTGCACAGAAAGAAAGAAAACCCTAGAATAAGAGGCTGCAGAAGATCTCAGTAGAAGGACTCCACTTGCGTAGTTCGTCATTGTCATCTTCATGGGAGTAATGTTTAACCACATGGGACAGAGGTTCATGATCTATGTTCATGGGACACAGGTACTTCTTTATTCCCATTTATGGTTCATGTCATGGTTGTTCCATTGATTATTATAGATATAGTAAATCTATATGGTTATGTATTTTAAGATGGGATACTTTATTGTTCTTGGTTTAGGGACTACACCTATGATTAATCTTTTATGATTGGTTGATGATTCTTGTATTCTAAATACTATAGGGTTATTCATATGTTTAATATGGTAAAGAATCCCCAACAATTGGTATCAGAGGCAACCCTTACAGTGTTAGAATCAACGAAAATTGATTTTGTATAGGGTTTGTGTCCCAAATCATGAAAATCATAATTTTACTATTACTTAAAGATCTCATATGGGAAAACTTTCTTCACGAAAGTTGTAGAGCACAAAAAGACGGTCGCAGCGGTATGCCGCAAGTCACCGAAAACCTCCGAACACGCTGGCACGCGCCGCCGGAAATCGGCTGCCGGAGGAGAGAGAAAAAAAAAGTTTTTTTTTTAAATTCAAAAAAAAAGAAAAAGGCGGAAAGTCATCGTCGGGTCACCTCGGAAACCCTACCGAGTTAACCCGGGGTGTAGTGGGTCAACTCATGACCAACTCTGTTTGACTCGGTCAAAGGTTGATCGGATCGTTGACCAATTGACCCAGATTTTGACCCGTAATCAATATGCCTGAACCGGATTAGACCGGTTGGCCGAACCGGTTGGTTTGGGAAACTAGATTGATTTTGATCTATTTTTAGTTCTGCAACTTCAAATGGCTCGTACGGGCAAACGGTGAAGAATTTTTCACCCTGATTTTTTGCGTTGAGTCCAGTTTTTCGTGCTCTTCGTTTTGATATATTATGAGCCTAGTTTTGATCAACTTTTATGATTTGTTTTGTATAAGTTACAAGTATGGGTGGTTAATGATTCTTTATGATTTTCCTATTAATTGGAAGAAATAAAAGAAAATCAACTCATACATTACTTGCATATCAGAATATGAACTTGGTTATTCTTGGTAATGTAGTTCATGCTTTTGTTTATGAATATTTTTATTCATGCTTAAACAATCCCACTTTTAGCTACCGGAATGAATTTGTAGACTATTACAATAAGATTGGGTGGAATCCACCAAAGTGGTAAAGTTCAACCTTATTGTAATAGAATACAAATCAAAGTCTTCTTTGTTTGAAAAGACAGAGAATAATGATTGGTAGCAAAGTTGCTAATGTTCACCCAAATGTGACATTATCAAAGAAAGGTTAAAGTTAAAGCAAGTGAAAAACAGAATAGGGATTTCTCAACCTAGAAGATGTTGTCCATCCAAAGATGGCGGTACTTTTCGAAAGTTAGAAGAAGTCTCGCAGTAATTGCAGAAACTTGAGTGGATTAGTATGAAGTTCCGGTTGACACTCTTGAAGTAATTGATAATTGAGCATTGTAATGTTTATTTTGTTAACAGTTACATGCTTGTTCTTTTACATGTAAATTGATATTTAGTTCATGTTTAAATAACCCACAAATTTAAGCTACCAGGTGTAGTTGTAAGCTATTGCAGTGGAATTGATGGAACCCACCAAAGTGGTAAAATCTAAGATTACTGTAATAGGTTTACAATTCAAAGATTTTATCTTTTATTCAAAGACATAGAAAATTGTTAGCAGGAATTAGGTAATGTTTGCCCAAATGCGACATTGTAATGTTTACCCAAAGGCGACATTATCAAAGACATGCATAAATGCAAGTGTACTCTAGGCAGACCTTAACCTAGAAGTTGTTATGCATCCAAAAGTGATAGTAATTTTCGAAGTTGAAGAGCTCCCACGGTCATTGTAGTTTTTGAGTGGACTAGTGCATTCCAGACCTAAAGGTTGAGATTGTAGTTCAGTTGACACTTTGATTATGTTTAATGGTTAGTGATGTAATGTTGGTTTTTATTGATGTTACATGCATTAATTAAATATCGAATGGATTATTCTTCCTTGAGTTGAACCATTAAGCTAATGTCTTTAAAAGTGGCTTGAGAATATAGAGGCCTACATATGTCTCAAAGACCTAGTTTTCTATACTAGGAGAACCAAATCAATAGTTTGGTATTATGCTTTTAAAGCAAAGTTTTTTTTGCCCTAAAAGGTATTGGACAGTTGATCAATGGCAATAGGGTGGATGAGGGTTTCATCACTATGACCATAAGTTATAGGTTTATTTAATGTGTTATTTTTTGTATTCCGATTGGATCAATTCGGATTGGTTGGGTTGGATTAGTGTCGATTTTGATCAATCCAATACCAAGTTCTTAAACACTGCCATTGTTCTCTGAAAACCTATTTATGAACATTAATTGATAAATGTTTGGTTTCTTTTGTTTTTGGGCATATGTGAACAAGTTTATATGTATGTCACATTTAACGAATTGTGTTCTCCAATAAATGGATTAATTTATGACTGGTCGAACCAAGTGGGAGAATAAAAGTATGGATCTTAAGCTATTTTATGTGGCTCGACCAGTGGGAGAATAAATTCGGTATACTAGGTTGCTAGTGGGAGGATGTTACTAGTAGAAGGTCAGTATACTAGGTTGCTAGTGGGAGAATAAATTCAGTGTTCTATATTGTTTTTCATGCAAAAGAATTATTTGGAGTTTTGCATTGATTTATTATTATCATGATATTGAATAATGATTTATGGCTGAAATATATAGTAAATTCATATTCATGTCATTTTGTACTTGAATGTTTTGTTTGAAACACCCTATGATGGATAAATATATTAGAATTAAACTGGGTATGAGATTCCGCACATTTTATACTGCACAGTATATTTCTAGGAAGCTATGAAAAGATTTGATGGAATCCACCAAAGTGGCACATCCTATTATTTCATGTTTTTCCAAGCGCAGCAAAGTTGGTGACATTTGCCCAAAGGTGATGTCACCCAAGTTAAAGAAAATATATGTATGGAAAGGACTATAACTTAGAGGTTTCTAAACCCACATGTGATAAAAGTAATTGTATTTTCACAGTAAATTTGGATTTACAAGAGGACCAGTATATTCTTAGCCCAAAGGATAGGAATGTAGTTACGGTTGTGACTCGTGTGTTTTATCTGCTAGATGTACATTTATTGTGTAGTTTATCTACTAGGTGTACATATTAAATTTTCTAGCCCAGTTATTTGGTGTGTATGATTCATACCTGAGATTCTTGGGGTTGCTTGATCTGGTTTTAGCTCTCAGGAAACCCAAACAGGTGTTGTTGCTGAACAAAGCACAACTGAAGGGAAATATGAACAATTTTATTGCCCTATTAAGTTTATAATAGGGCAATAACAGGTGTTTTATCTGCTAGATGTACATTTATTGTGTAGTTTATCTACTAGGTGTACATATTAAATTTTCTAGCCCGGTTATTTGGTGTGTATGATTCATACATGAGATTCTTGGGGTTGCTTGATCTGGTTTTAGCTCTCAGGAAACCCAAACAGGTGTTGTTGCTGAACAAAGCACAACTGAAGGGAAATATGAACAATTTTATTGCCCTATTAAGTTTATAATGACTTTGGAGTAATTTTGAATTGATTTTATCTTAAATTTTGTTCTCTGAATTATTTATGTATATTTATGCTTCATTTGTTTGTGTTGTCTCTGATTGTGTAAGAAACACATTAAAACATACACTTCTGTACATATATTCATCTCTAATGTGGAAAACATGATAGGAATGAGTGAAACCCACCAAAGTGGTACATTCAGTTCAATTGTGTGTTTCCCAAGGTAAAGGTGACATTTGCCCAAAGGTGATGGTCATCCAAGTTTATCGACAAAGTACTCAAGAGCCATATTTTCTGACATTGGTGTTGTTGAGGTTTTTGACATGCTTGGTTAGTGGGAGTTTTATGATCTCATTTAACCAAAGATATCATGGTGGTAAAAACCAAAGTTTAAAGGCTGTGCTTGTTAAGATTTATTGACAGTGTTTAGCCAAGGTAATTGACGATATTTTGTCAGAATTTGTGATGTATGGTGGTATTTAGCCTATGTCCAAAAAAGTGGTGGTTTACCACAGGCGGTTTGTCAAAGTTCGTGATTTATGGTGGTATTTAACCTAAATCCATAGAAGTGGCAGTTAGCCATAGGCGGTATGCCGAAGTAAGATATTAATTCAAGAAAAGGGTAGTTTGCCAAGTGTTGATTAATATCAAAGTTTTCTACCTGTGAGGTTTTCAAGGCAGGCTGATCTTTAGATCAAGAAATGACCTATAAGGAAATGTATATTTCATGTGATCACATGTATGATATCAACTCCTTATATATATGTTTCCAGGCGATTTGGATTGATAATTTTCTATTGTCTGTAACATTAGATAGTTATATGCCGTATATTGAGGTGTATTTTCTACTATTGTTCAACAGTAGAGATTATTGATTGGATCAAAATCGACACTAATCCAACCCAACTAATCCGAATTGATCCAATCGGAATACAAAAAATAACACATTAAATAAACCTATAACTTATGGTCATAGTGATGAAACCCTCATCCACCCTATTGCCATTGATCAACTGTCCAATACCTTTTACGGCAAAAAAAAAAAAACTTTGTTTTAAAAGCATAATACCAAACTATTGATTTGGTTCTCCTAGTATAGAAAACTAGGTCTTTGAGACATATGTAGATCTCTATATTCTCAAGCCACTTTTAAAGACATTAGCTTAATGGTTCAACTCAATGAAGAATAATCCATTCGATATTTTATTAATGCATGTAACATCAATAAAAACCAACATTACAGGTATATATCAGAACAGTTTATTCCTTACACTGTAAACTTACAACATTGCAAAAAAAGAATGGAAATTGTAAAAATATAATCACACAATGTAAGGATTTACATGATTTGATAAAATGTCTTCGTTTATGATGTAATGAGATCTGTTTTATTATCAATGGAGAATATGGTTACAGTCGTTCATTTTCATTATTTTCTCAAACTACAGAAAATGTATTACTATTTTTTAAATCCATGACTGTCGTTCCAAATTAGCCCACAAATGCAAGCGACGGAATTCAGGGATCTTGTGGATGAGAAATTGAATCTTTGGAGAAAAACTTTCAAAATGTGATTCATGAATGAAGTGTCTGTAGATAATTTATATGGAAGAGCATCTCTGTTTGTTTTAGGCAATGACCAATCAGATATAAGAGTTGCAGTCTCATTAAAGTACCCCTCTTAATGAATGTCACGCTTCCAAAGGATTATAGGCTTCTTAATTGTACTCAGGCTTTTAACGCCTACTTGCTGATACACGTGACATCATCCAATGATTGGATTCCTTTTTATTGCCTAGAGGTCGACGTCATGATTTCTGTAAACTTTAATCCCAACGGCTTTGGTTATCTGGTGGGCCTTCAGAATCAGAATCCACGGGCCTCCCCAACCTAGAGAGAGAGATTGAATCAAAGACCCCAAGCGTACAACTTTGTTAAAAAAAAATTAGAAAAATGACTACTAACCAAAGACTTTGATTGGAAACAATAAGGAAATAAAGAATGTTTTCTAATTAGAATTTTGTTTGCAAAGAGTTTCGCATTATCGATTTCGCGTAGTAGGAGACGAAGTAATTTTTGGAAAATAAATTGGAGAATCTCTCCCTCACATTGATTATAACACAAATATATAGATTAAGCATATCTATGATAATTAATAAGGTATACTCATTACATGAACTATAAATGGGAGTAGAGAAGTATTAATATTGATCACGAACCTTTATCCCTCGCATTTGAAGATTGGTCCCACGAATAAAATTGGTCTTCTATGGTCTTCTGCAATCCCCCACATTGATTTCTTCCACAACTTTGAGCAAATTGTGTTCTCATGTGTATGTGACTGCAGTAGGCATAGAGACCACTTGTAGTCGTCCACCTAGTCCTAAGTCCTAACTACACTCGCAATAGGTAGTCTAAGCCTATCCCTCTAAATAGGCTGAACCACCATTGGTCCCATGGATCACCCATATCCCAAAAACATGCAAATGGGTGGGTGAAATGAACCCTCTCCCATGAGTGGAGCAAAACTTGCACCAATATTTTGTATGACCTTCTCAACAAAATCATATAATTCACCGTTTATATTTTTGTTAGCATTCATTTTTTTTATATATATTTTATTACCATATGACTCACCATTTATATTTTGTCAGCATTCATTTTTTTATTTTATATTTTATCTTGTATAAGGATAGGAAGTATAACAATGCCACCTTGAGCATGATTTTAAAAAATGTAATCGGGATCGAATCAATTAGTGTTAATTCCTTATTGGAATTGGCTTGAGTTGGCCAAAACTAATAGAAATCAATGGGAATTGATATGAAAAACATTGATCCACTAGCTTGTGGTAAATAAACAGAGTGCCCAGCCTTTTCTCATAAACAATGGGAAGATATAAAGATTGTTACCATATAGCATGTATCTATGCCAAGACAACTAACTCAAATAGACCAAACTACCCGCCGCTCAAGATGTTTCTACACCTTCTCTCATTGACTATAGGTGTTAATATATATGTGTGCTATTGGGTAACGTTCTCTTCGCATTAAAAGAATATTGCTCATAGCTTGATTAGATTAGTAAATTGATTATACCCACACAGGGATAAAGAAAGGGAGATTTTTTTTTTTGGAGAAAGAAAGTTTTTTATGCAGAATAGAACGAACTCATTTAATGTTGTATTTATGGCTTTTTCCGTTTGTCTTATTTGAATTTTGTTTCTACTAAACTGTTAGAACCAGGTAAATAGTGGAGTGGGAGTGGGAGTGGGAGTGGGGAACATTGATAGATAATCTCAACAAGGACTGAACCTGAAACTTTTGGTGTTGTTCCTTGTTCGTCTTTATTTCTGTCGTAACTTGATTTGAGTAGAACTGCCCTGCACAACATTCCCTCTGTAATGTTTGTATTTACTTTACAGTTACTCCTTTATCCAAAACACCCAGATAACAACTTTAATTATGGGACCAAAATGGAGTTGAAAAAATACAAACCAAACCCAACGGAAAATGTATCAGCTACTCATACGATCACTTGATCGTACAAGTCAGCATCCAATATCTGTTCTTTTTGTTTTTAAATATACCATTTTTTATCCTTGTAATGATAGAAAAAAAAATAGGTGTTAGATGTTGATCGTACGAGCAACAGATCCTATCTCAACCCAACCCAACCCAACCTAACCCCCACAGTATATATTTATATTTAAACAAAGGAAATAGATGATTAATTGCTAATTAGGTGGGCCGTGGGGGGGGCTATATGCCTCTATGCGCTTTCCATTTCATCTAATTAATACTATGAAACATGAATGGGTCCAATGGGAAGTTCATTGTCACGAGCTACAAGAGGAATAATAAAGACTACATTCATTCTCTTTCAGTCCCAAACTCTCCCAAGTATTGTTTACTTAATGATCCCATCAGACTGTCAGAGTATCCCCAACTAACTTCATCAAAGAGATGGCCACTGCCACATTAAGAGATAACTGAGCAGCCCCTGGCACAGGGAAGGTGGCTGCAGATGGCCTGGCTGTGGATCAACGGTAAAGGCAATGCATATATCCGCGGACACCATGGTTTTAGGTATCAGTATCAGTATCAATATCAATATTAGTAAATGTATCGGTTTCCATTGATATTATTAATAATACAAATCTGTGATTAGGCTGGATCAGATAGTTTTGCCTCTCAAAATACCAATACCTTTGTATTCTGGATCATTTTACCCTTGTATCGAAACCACTATTACAATATTGATCAAGTATCGATATCAGTCATGACCAATCCTATACTGATGCCGATACCTATCGCCATCATTGGTACCTGATACTGATGCCAATGTGATATATTGATAAATAAAACCTGTATTAACCAATCCATATAAGGATCAATATTGCTATTGATATTGGCCCAGACCAATACCGATATCATGAGTTAAATAAATGCTCAGATCCTCTCCAGTCTCCAGGATTGGTAAGGGAAAACAGAAAAAGCAGAGTATATGGGCTAGTCTTTGGGTGGTTTTGAATTATTTGGAACTTAAGCACAGTGTGATTGTATTTTTAGAAATAAAAAACATCTCAAAACTATTTTGAGAAACTTGTTTCGTTTCACCTATTTTTTGAAACATAAATAGAAATTTATACTTATTTCTATGTCTAGAAACAAGTTTGAATACAAGAAAAACGTGTGCACCAAAAAGAGTTCCTTTCAATAAATAGATAATTTTTGTTCAAAATAAAATAAACTGAGTCGTTCGTTTCTTTTTCCTTCCAGCAAGCGCCAAAGTTAATTTGGGCCTCACCTGGCCAAACCCTTTCCACCAAGCTGCAATAGTAAATTACCAATTTTTTTTAACCCAAATCTCTAAGGTGGTGGTCTACATGCATGGGCACAGCCTGAGGTGGGGCGTGGGTATCTTAGGCATTCAATTGGCTGGGGGACCATATCAAAACATTAATATAAGGGATTTCAAAATGCCCTTATCTCATATAAGATTTAATCATGCCCTTGTGTGGCCATGCCTCATCAGCCCTGATTAAACCATCTTAAAGGAGATTTTTGTGGAAATCTAATTTCAAAAATGACGATCGGATTGGTCCTAATCAAGGCCGATCCCAATTAGGCTCTGATGATATTTTTTTTTTGGCTAGACTCCTTTCAAAAAAAATAAAGTTAGGGTATGTTTGGGCTAATTCTCACTGATTCCTCACTAATCATGACTAGTTTTGACTCAATCCAAATCAGAATTGGTTGGATCAATCCGTATCCCAATTTCAGATTTTCTAACTCTGGTATTATTCAAGTTGACCAGTTTCGGATTAAAAAAATGTTATTCTTTTAATTCCAACTACAACTCAATACGGTCTTGATCTGTATCAATACAATACATTAAAACCCTAATAGCATGTGAGGTTTAACCGTTTAGGTTTAGATATTCGCTCAAATCGTGAACCTCAAAAGAATAATTGAGTTGGTAAAGGACCTTCACCTTAGAAAAAGTATGATTCTAAGTTCCACTGTTTTTATCTCTTTTAGGTCACTCACATGGAATCATGAACCTCAAAGGGATAGTCGAGATAGTAAGGGACCTTCATTTTAGAAAATGTGTGATTCTAATTTCACTTCTCTTGTCTCTTTTAGGTCATTCACATTGAGTGTTTAGTTCTTTTTACTTCTCTCGGTAAAGGTTGTAGAGTTAGTATGGACCACGCGACTAGTCAAGTAGAAATTTTGGATACTTATTATTTAATATAAAAAATAAATAAAACACTCAAATCGTGAGGGAGTTAGATTACATGATTAGGTTTCATACGTTTCCTGTAATTAATGAGAAAATGGGTTAAGAACCTATTCTCTAATGATGACATTGCATGTGCGCCACTTGTCATATTCCTTGAAATGTAAAGAACTACATTTCAGTAACCGATGAGCAAAATAAACGATAACAGAAAGAACAAAAGGGGTACTGATTACTGAAACGAAAATTGAACAAAGAAGGGGAAAAAAGGGGAAGAAACCCAGAAATCTAGGTAGGTGGGTAAGGGTTCACGCTACTATACCAATTACCAACACTGAAGACCATGCATCATCGATGGTGGTGGAGTATAAACAAATGGGAAAATGGGATTGGTTTTTGGTTTTTCAAATTGAAGAAGAAACGGTTACTTGGAAGAGTGACAAGTGTAAGTAAGTTGGTTAGTAAGAAAGTTGAGGAGGAAATCTCGCTGGAAAAAACAAGAGAGGAAAAAAGTAGGAAAGCAGTTCTGATTGGGGATTAGGTGCGGTGAATATGAGAGGACTCACGAGAGACTTGGGTTTCCTTCCCTTTTCCCTCAGTCAAATTTATTCCAAGACCCGGCAACGCCTCTCTCTTTCTCTGGCTTTTAATAAATAACGCTTCCTCTTTCTAGTTTTAGCAACTTAAATTTACGATACTGACCTTATTTTTATGAGAGACAGGACTCCGCCGTCATGTATTTAGGTATCGACTGGGAAGTATTGCAGATGTTGATATGGATCGATGGTATTATTGGAGGTTATATTGGTCCAAAAATTTATCATGTCCACTTGTGTTTTTCACGTTCAGATACATAGAACGGACTGTGAAAGATGTCCCTATTTTCGGTTGTCCTCAATTCTCATGTGTTTGGAGGTAGAGTCAGGGCAATTGGGTCTTTTCATAGCTAGTTATGTATGGATGCAGAGAACACTAGTCTGGTGGCCTTGGCAGGGTTCTTTTCTCGTAAAATCAAATCAATATCAATGGGTACCTTTCAGACGTCCAATTCAAAAATCAAATTAGAATCAATAGACATTGGATTAAAATCAAATCATAATCAATGGATACCTATCTAACACCCAATTCCGAGTTTTGAACCTTCGTGAGATCCACTGTTTCGAAAATAAAAATTGGATCCTCTTGAATTAGCCAATTTGGTAGGATCAATCTTCAAACTACTAGTCTTTTATCCTATTTCGTTTAATGATGAGACTACAACAATTGCAGCCAATCGTTGTTATCTTTTTACCTTCAACTCATCCCGAATGTTAAACAATGATTTTCACAAACTATTCAAATAGACGTTCAATATCTAATACAATTATAATAAGATTTATCAATATCTAATTCAATATATATATATATATATAATAAGATTGCCAACAACATTGGATGTTCTTTCACGATCGATCTTCTTCTTTTGAAAAAATAAAGCTTTTTTATCATAACTACTGTGCTCAAACATGAAGGGTGGCAAAATGACTCCTAACTCATTCAAATGACTATATGAACCATTGAGATTTTTTTTTTTTTTTTTTGGGTAAGAAGGGGTAAGAAATGAAGGGTAATGAAGGGTAAGACAGAAATTTGAAGCTCGACAGTGAGGACCCATTTTACAATCGCTTCCAAATGTGGCGACCCCTCTTCAATCTTCACACAAAAGCCCGTTTGTTTCATTTTTCGAGAAAATGCCAAAAAGGCCATCATCAATCCCATGCAACGTTGGCGAATTTGAAAACAACCCTTAAAAATTGGTTTGCCTTTTTTAAATCTCAAAACGTAAGGCTGCTTTTTTTCCCACTCCTTTTCCATTTTGAGGTTCCTCTCTTTTTCCTTATCTCGACCTGGACTGCTGTTTAAACAGGCCAACACCGTGTGGCCACTACCATGCATGGATCGGCATCGGTTGACGCTGATATCGATCCATATCAATCGTTTCAGATTGGTAAATATTTACCTGCTATCGTGGTTGGTAGTCTATGGGAATCAGCCCTTCATCCATCACCGCTCAAGGTGATTGATTTTGGACTCGAGTCAGCACATCTTATTATCATTCAATGGTCCTATAAAAATGCTGTTTGCTGTGTAGAGACTTTGTTTGGGGATTATGATCATTATCATAGAATATCATTTTTTATTTAAAAAAATAAAATAAATATTTGAATACCTTATAATTATAGAACGAAACTTGATTGCAACCCAACTACAATTAGGTAACTACAACCCTTGGCATAAAGGGAATGAAATCTCAGAGGTAGAGATGAAAAAATTCACCCAAAATGGATATTTTCGAACTTGCCGTTAGATACCATTTCTCTAACTATTACCATGGGTTGCAGCAGCAAAAATTTTTCCATAATTATAACAATACCACCTTTTTTTTCTTTTCAGGAAAAAGGAAAACAAAATCTAAAGCCAAATTTTGAAGCAATTTTAAATTATAGAAAATGACATGAGTAATTAAGTCACCTGAACAGGGGTAATTTTGGATTTGGATGAGGTTGTTAAACAACCAAAGCAGCAACTCAACTGAGAGATACATAACAACACAAACACTGAGGCACACACTGTGTCTGAGAGTAACGTTCAAAGCTATCTACTTACACCTCTCGTAATGGTGTTCTGAGCTCTGAAAAGCTTTTTCCCTTTCCGCTCTGCAACTTGTTCGTTCTCCTTCCTTTTTTATTTATTTTTTTTTCTGTTCATCTTTGTTGTCTTTTCCCCTTTGGAATCCTCTGAAAGAACCTAGAAAGTAAAGGCAAGCACAAAAAATGCTGTCTAGGCTTAATGGCGTAGTCTGGATGGAAGAAGAGGGCGAGGAAGGAGATGCAGTTTCTTGGACTAGGAACAACGGTGGTAGTAGTGGCGGTGGAGAAAACAGGGACGACTTGGTTCCTCTCTCTACATTCAAATCGATGCTGGAAGACGACTGGTACGTCAACAGTGGAGGGAACCCGTCTCACCATGATTTTCAGAGCATCCAAAACCACCAAGATATAAAAGATAT
>NC_056567.1:892321-897767 GCF_013358625.1 Macadamia integrifolia | reverse complement strand
TTATCTTCAACCTAAAGAGCTGAAGTTCCTCTCATCAGATGCAGCACAACCATTAATTCTGTAATGTTCACCCAAAGTCCCTCCTTCAACAGAAATTCTGGCTTGATCTGATGGCTGATTTGACAGTTTCTGTGAGTTGCTATTTTGTAGTGTTTACTTTCTAATTTTGAACTGGTGTTTTATCTCAGCATCCAACCACTGGTTTGGGATGAGGTTTTGAAGAGTTTTCCTACTCCAAAAGAATCACCATTGGTTGAAATATAAGCCCCATCAGAGCGGCTTTAATTGCTAATTTTGTTACTGCTCAGTTTCTGGTTGTTTGACCTGTACATGCCCAGAAATAATCCATGGTGTGGGTTTAATTGCCTTCAGTTGGGTCTCTTTTCACTGTACTTGTGTAAGTTGTCAGTAGTCCATTGCTGGTTATGAGCTTTAACTTGTGGGCATTAAGATTGTAAATAATAAGAAAGAGGAAGAGAAAGAGAAGAGAACAAGAGATGGCTGTAATTCGGGAGTCATAACCGTGAGGTTGGGACTGCGCACTTCATTCAAAATATATATTAACTATTACAAAGTCATACCTTGAATTGGAAACTAGAATAAAACCAAAAAAGGAAACTCAATGACTTACCAACTCCAGCATACTAGGACCAAAACACCCTAGGGAGGGAATCGTGACTCACTAAACAGCAACCAAAATTCCCTCTCCCTTTGTTATTATCGAATTCTAACACTCCCTCTCAAGCTGGAGCATAGATGTCAATCATTCCCAGCTTGTTACAAATGTAATCAACTCTACCACTCCCCATAGACTTAGTGTAAACATCTGCAAGTTACCCTGTGCAAACATGACTTGTAGAAATAACTCCTTGCTGCAGCTTCTCTGGAATAAAGTGACAATCTACCTCAATATGTTTGTTCTCTCATGGAACATTGAATTTGATGAAATATTTATGACAACTTGATAATCACACCGCAACTGCTCCACCCACAAATGACATGTGCCATGGCACAATACCTAGACTCTGCACTAGATCGAGCCACAATAGCCTTTTTTTACTCTTCCATGACACAAGGTTTCAACCAACTAAAGTACAGTACCCAGTGGTTGATCGCCTATCAATAGGTGATCTAGACCAATCGGCATCATAAAATCCTTCAACACTTCCTTGTTCATGATTAGAGTATAATAGACCACAACCTGGAGCCTTCTTGAAATACCTTAGAATACGAATAACAACGTCCCAATGTGATGCATATGGAGACGAAAGAAACTCACTAACAAAACTAATAGGGAAGGCAACGTTAGGTCGAGTCATAGGCAAATAATTCAGATTTCCCACCAACCTTCGATATTTCTCAGGATCTTTTAACACATCACCTCCTTCAGCTGTAAGTTTCACATTTGGATCCATTGGAGTATTCAGAGGTTTTATTCCTAACATACCAGTCTCTGTAAGCAAATCCATAACATATTTTCTCTGAGAAAGAAAAATTCCCTTCCTTGATTGAGAAACTTCAATACCCAAAAAAGTACTTTAACCTTCTTAGATCCTTAGTTTGAAATTGTTTTTGTAAATGCACTATCAAACTTTGGATTCATTCAACATCATCTCTAGTAATAAAATATCATCAACATACACAACCAGAAATATCCTTCCTACACCAGATTTCCGATAGAACATCGAATGATCATTGTCACACCGTAACAGCCCAAATTCAATAACCATATTAGTAAACCTACCAAACCATGCCCGAGGAGACTGCTTCAAACCGTATGAGGACTTTTTAAGCTTGCACATCATACCAGACTCCCACTGAGCAACAAACCTTGGAGGTTGCTCCATATAGACCTCATGCAAATCACCGTGAAGAAAAACATTCTTCACATCAAGCTGATACAACGGCCAATAAGATGAAGCCAAAAGAGATTCTTATATACGATTCTCAGAGGGGGAGTCTCATTGCTTCGGTTACCCTGAAGTATGATTGGTTCGAAGAGGAAATTTCATTCTCGCTGCGATTAGTATCTTCCCTAGAAGGGAAAGAACTAGTAAAATCTCCAAAAGACAAACAAATGCCAACTTGGCAATAGGAGAAAAGGTACCCAATTAGTCGACACCATAAACCTGTGCATATCCCTTTGCAACTAACTGGGCCATTAACCGAACAAGAGAACCATCTGGTTAGCCTTAACCACATAAAACCCAACGACTACCAATAGCTGACTTGCCCTTAGGTAACGATACAAGATCCCAAGTTTGATTTTCCTCCAAAGCAAGAAATTCTTCTTCCATAGCTGTCCTCCAGCCAAGTTGAGATAATGCCTCTACAATAAACTTAAGAACAGGATGAAAAAAAATAGTTGAAAGACAAAAATGAAAAGACGAAGAAAAACAAGAATAAGACAGTTAAAAATAGAATGTTGGGTACAACTCCTAACACCCTTATGTTGTGCAACAGGAAGATCTAGATCAGAAAAAGGAATACCTAGAGTAAGATATGTAGACAGAGGCAATGAGGCAGGTACCATAAAGGTAAAGGGTCCTGATGCTTCCCAAGGACGACAAGTATAAACCTGCTAAACAATTGGTGGTGGAGGTGATGGTGGCAACTCTGCTTCCATGGAAACTTGTGGAATAGAATGACGAACAACATAAAGTGGAAGATCATCATACAACTCAAAAAATACAAATGACTCATCCTGGTAGGACGTGGACTCAAAGAAGAAGACATCAGCAATAACAAAATATTTCTGTAGGACAGGACACATGTAACCCTTTTGGGTACGTGAGTAACCCATAAAAGACAGTTAAGAGCTCTATGATCCAACTTAACCAAACTTGAATGATGATCACGAATAAAACAAACACACCAAAAACACGAGGTGGAAGAAAAAAAAGTGAGTTAGAAGGAAACAATAAAGAATGAAGAATACGACCATGCAAAATAGAAGAAGGCATACGATTAATAAGGTAACAAGTAGTCAAAACTGTATTAGCCCAAAAATATTTAACCACCTTCATTTTCAAGAGAAGGGACCAAGCAACCTCCAACAAATGCCAATTTTTTCTTTCAGCAACCCTATTTTGCTAAGGATTATCTGAACAAGAAGACTGATGAATCATACCACAATCAGCCATAAATTGAGAAAAAAGAACAGAAACTAATCTTTTGCATTATTACTATGTAATTAGCAACAAAGGCACAAACTCCAGGTAACTCTGGAATAATCATCAACAAAAGTAACGAAATATTTAAAACCTAACTTGGATTTAATAGGACAAGGACCCCATACATGGTTTTAAGTATCTCCGATACCGATACGATACCCTCCGATACGTATCTTAAATTTAGTCGGCCGATACGATACACACCGATACGATACATTGAATTTTTTAAATCATTTCGTATCGATATATATCCTACAATACATACCGATATGCATCAATACACCACTAATACACATCGATACGATACGACATGCCTCGATACGACTCTATGAAAAATATAAAATTGAAGTAAAATGTACGTTTCGGTATGTATTGGTATGTATCGGTGAGTATCGGTGTGTATCGATCGGTACGTATCGTATATATCAGCACGTATCGGTGAGTATTGATATATATATCGGTACGTATCGGTGAGTATCGATACGTATCGGTGCTACGGTCATATAATGGCCAATATGGGTAATTTTTCAGAAAAAAACGATTTTTTGAAGGGTTTTTGTTCCAAATTTGCTGTCAGCCATATTTCTCTCTAACTAAAGTGGAAATCAAGGTTGGGAACAAGGATTTTACATTTATGAGACAACTACAGACCTTGAATTCTTAGTACGATACCCTCAATTTAGTGTTTATGCATAATACATGTTATTAATAGTTTTTTTTTAATAAATTCTTTATGCAAAAGTGTTTAAAAAAATGTTTTCTATCCATTTATGTGTGTATCTTTAGCGTATCTTAGTGTATCTCCGATACGATACGATACCCTCCGATACGTATCTTAATTTTGGTCGATCGATACGACGACCGATACCGATACTTTAATCCTTGCCTGGAATTGAACCAAGGACATCAATGTGGTGAAGCATTGCAAGGTTGAAACATTCGGACCTCATTTTCCATAGTGGGAAATGAATGGTTACCTTAATGGAGTTCCTATGAACTATTTGAGAAAATGAATTCAATACTGATGGTGTATATCTTCAGAAAAGTGTGTTTAATCATTTGATGCTTCCTCCTAGGTCTATCTAAGTTTCATAAAGATCCAATTGGATTATTCTACCATCCATTCTATGGACTCTCACTGCATAGTTGCCACCACTCAATGAACATCCATTAGCATTTCTTAGCATATGATTGAATCTATTCTTGGATATGATGGTTTTATGAGGAGTTCAAGTGTGGATTAGTTAGGCTTAGTACAGTTAGATCTTTGTTCTATTTGGGTATGCAGGTTTTAAGAAGAATTCAATTGTGTGCATTTGTCATATTAGAACTAATCTTTGTTCCTATTTGATCTTTAGATTGCAGTCCTCAGACTAAAACTCTAAAGATAAGCTAATAAATATTTTTATATTGTGTTTTCTTCCCCTCAGCAATGCAAGGAAGGTCTGGATGTGATGCCTGAGGAAATCAAGGCGGTTCTTTTGGATTCAGCTGGCTTTCATGGAATGATGTAGTTCGATACCAACCTCAACTGCCTTACTTCTTGAACAGTCAAAGTGCAGGGAAAGCATCGGCTTAGTTGTTCTCCAAGTGATCTTAAATTCGTTTACTGAGTCGATTCAAGTTGAATTCCAGTCTTTAATGGGTTTGGTGGTTAGTCATCATTGTTGGGTTTCTCCCTTGAGTAGGCATTGTAGCAAAGAAAACTTTGTTTTCATCAATTTTAGTGTTTAATAAAACCTCCTCTAGAATTAGAAATGTTAAATGAGAGCAAATCTGGATGAGTTTTGCAGTGAAGGGTTTAATTTTCCTTGTGGGCGGTGGCAAGTTACAGCCCAACAAAACCCCATTGATTAAGCTGATTGAAAACTTATCTTAACGGGGTCATAGAAAAGCATATTTTTCTTTGGCATATAAAGCAAGGAAAAGAATCATGGAACCATGGGCTTTGATACTATGCTGGAGGGGGATTCGGATCCTCTCTGGTGCTATAGGAGGTCTAGCGTGCCTGCCGTTGGATGCGCGTTGAGTGTCTAATGGTACAGGAGAGGATCTGGTTCCGTTGGAGGGTTAATTTTAAAACCAAGACAGGCATTTAGCGGGAAGAAAAAAGCATCATTCATAATTTCATATGAGACATACATTTTCAAAATAAATGAGAAAAATAATGAAAAAGAATGTTACCCAATTGTGTTCTCTCACATCCAACAGGATTCTTAATTACTAGTTGGATTTCTTCGAGACATTTTCCATTAAGTGATTTATATGAATCA
>NC_056567.1:882901-892257 GCF_013358625.1 Macadamia integrifolia | reverse complement strand
AGCGTAATAATCATGTCAAGTGTTATTTTTATCCATGGGTTTGCTACATCAGGTCTTTTAATTGAATTACAACAATCTGCAATATTGGTATCTGCTTTAAAATTCTGGTGGTTAATGATGCACATAAGGATGATGGTATTGAGCTATGCAGCTTTTTTATGCGGATATTCTTCTAGTCATTACATTCAGAAAAATAAAAAATAAAAAATAGGGGTGAAATGAATGCATCTTAAAACAGGGGAAAAAAAATAGAAAAATTACATGATTATCCACTTTTGGGTTTCTCTTTACAAAATTACCCACAAAAAGTTTTGGTTAACAAAAATACGCAAAATTGGGTTTGGGTTTACAAAACTATCCACCTAAAGTTTCAGTTAACAAAAATACCCAAAATCAAGTTTGGGTTTACAAAACAACCCAAAATAGTGAGTCTTCTTTTTCCACATATAATCATGTATTTTTTTTATTACTGAAACTTTGTGTGGGTAGTTTTGTAAACCCAAATTCAATTTTGGGTATTTTTGTTAACTGAAACTTTAAGTGGGTAATTTTGTAGAGGAAAACCTAATTTTAGGTATTTTTGTTAACTGAAACTTTTAGTTGGTAATTTTGTAAAGGAAAACCCATAAGTGAATAAGCAAATAATTTTCCCAAAAAAAATTCCCTCGCCATGAGCTATTGATGGTGTGGTTCATTGCTTCTTTACCAAAAGAAAAACGTAAAGGTTCATTGCCTCTCTGTATGGAGATTTTGTAAGCACCGGGAATACCAAAAGTCCCAAATCACTCGGTCGTCAATTGTTTGAATAATTGAATCCCGGTGGATTTCCACCTTACCACTTGTCTTCCACCTTTAGATATATCATTAAAAAATATTAATAACCCCTCAGGCGCTCACTATTATACGTATGATACTCTTCAACTATTGTATGTGGATTGTGGACATCTTTATCTCATCCATATTTATACATAACTATCTCATTACCAAAAAAAAAAAATTATACATTACCATCGTATTTTGTAGTTTGGATTGATTCCTTGTATTTCATAACGGCTCCTGAGATTAGACAGCTATAATTATGAAATTAATCGTGGAAAAATGATTTCCAGACAGTTATCAATTTCTTAGGGTTGGTTTCATTGTGTTTCATTTTGTGTTCAATTTCACAAATCCCCGATCCAAAGCCGATAAGGCACCCCCATGATCCACTTCCATTTCATTATAATACCACTATCAATTTTGATTAAAAAACCTGAGACAAGGGTTTCTGAACTGGTGCCTTAAGGTTACACCAACCCTCTCTTTCCTACTCATACACGGTTTTCTCCATTCTCTTATTGACGAATCAGATCATTATGCCCCTCACATCTTCTATGGTCATAGAGGATAATTTGGGTTCAGCCATCGGATGGACCCCAACACATGGTTGAAACATTCAATGCTCTCTACAACTCGCCGTAGAGGATTCAAACTTGATCATTAACCCTGATTGGTGTATTTTCCTACCCTATCATCTTAGAGGACAACCTTCACCTTGAATGGTTGATTCTATGATTGGATTTTAAATTTGTCATTAACTCTCATAATTCTATTTTTCATAGGTTCAATCAAAATGTTTAGTGGGGATTTTAATATTCATACATGTGTATATAAATGTTTTTTTTGGCAAAATGTTTTTAGCGCTGCTATAAAAATAATAAAAAATAATAAAAATAATAAAAATAATAAAAAATAATAAAAAAAATAAATGCACAGGTATACACTTTCACGGAGATGACTTCAATTATTGTACAGGGAAAAAGAAAAAATAGTGTGGATGTGTTATTACAGTTCTGCCCGCCCAACTCTCATTCAATGGTCAAAACCAAAGTTTTCTTATGGGGATTATATTATGTTATGCCCTATGTCCTACACTCTAGGAAGAAGAGTCCACTGGTTGGTTGCGTCCATCGGATCTCGAGCGTCCATCCCAAAACAGATCTAACGCCTACCCCACGCTGATTGAATAGCCGCCAAAACTAACAAAACGAAGAAAACCATTAAAAAAGGGTGTAAGGTATTCCCTATTCCCTCCTCTATTCTAACCCCCGACGGATGCTGTATATATACTTCAGTTTTTCTGTCCTAATTTCGGATAAAAATCGTCTATTTTTCTTCATCTCTGTTTTTCTTGTTTTGCTACCTGCAGAAGACGACATGTGGCATTACTTTAAGCGAACGGCCAAGATTGAGTTAAAAACCAAACTCAAACAAAACCCGGTTTTAAGCTTGAATGAATCGATCCACTCATTTGAACCAAACCGGACCAGACACATTAGGTTTGAATCAAAACCTAAAGAAACTCCCATTGTTTTGCATTCTCTCGCCCCTCTCACTGCCTCTCACACCGCTCTCTACTCATGAAGAAGACTCTCCCACCTCTCTCACTGTCTCTCTCTCTCACACCTCCCCCTGTTCACGAAGGAAACTCCCCTCTCTCTCTCTCTCTCCCTCACATCTCTCTCTGCTCACGAAGGAAAAGGAAAAACCCTAGTGGGTTTCTGCTCACGAAGTTTGCGGGGTGCTCTGCTCACGAAGGTCTTTCTGCTCCCGGCCAATGTCACTCTCTCGCGAAGGTGAAGTAAACAGTGGCCGGGTTGAGTCGATCTCTCTCTCTCTCTCTCCTTGCTCACGAAGAGAGTCGTTGATACTCTCCATTTTTCCTGGGTTAGATTACTCCTCTGCACCGAAGCCTATCTCTGTTACATCTCTCTACCCTAACCCGATTCAACCACACGAAGCTCTTGATCGCTCCTTCTCTTCTCACGAAGCTATCGAACGCTCCCTCTCTGCTCACAAAGCTCTTGATCGCTCCCTCTGTTTGGACCAGAAAGCCCTAGATCCCCTTGTCTTCTAAATATCTCGCATGAGAAAGGTTTCTCTTTGCAGGTAAGCTCACCTATTGCATTTAATCAACGAGGAGGGCAGCGCTAGATCCGCTTTTCTGCTGAATATCTCGGACGGGAAAGGTTTGTTTCTGTAAGTAACCTCACCTATTGGGTTTAATCGAGGGAGAGGGCAGGTTTTTTTGAGAGGAAAAACTGAGAATATTTTAAAAAGATGATAATGTCAATTTCATGGTAGTCTTGAATCTTCAGGCATTGATGGGTATGATTGTAGGTTTTTTTGAATGTAGGTTTTCTTGATTGCAAGTTTTTTTGGATGCATATTTTATTTTAATGCAGTTGTTTACTTTCTTATATGGTTTATTTTTTATTTATTTATTTATTATTATTTTTTTTGAATGTTGTTGTTACTTGTATGGTAATAGGGTAGGATTGCAGAGCATAATTTATGTTAAGGGTGTTTGATTGGAGGTTTCATCGGGTTATTTTATGATCTTAGCTCACAGTGACATGTTTTTTTGTGCAGGTAAAAAGTCTTTAGCTCAGATGGTAGAGCACCTGGGGTAATGCCCAAGTTATGGTGGTTCGAATCCACCAAGACTCTGATTTAGAGATGGGTTTCTTATGGTGAATAGAGAGGGGTTTCTTGTCTTGAATAGAGAATGGTGTCTCTTCTCACTTGTATATGTTGAGATGTCTTATAAACTGCCCAAGATGAAACTTTGTCCATTATGCATCCATTATTACAAGTTAAGGATATGTAAGAGAAACTTTGTCCATTATAGACCAGCTTTAAGCCTCCTATGATAGACTGTAAAGACAGTTCAGATAAACCATATAAGAGAATTACTAGCCATGGCTACTTCTAACCAGTAAATTAATAAACCTGGTTACCTGAAATATGATTTAAGCTAGACACTAATACTAATGGTACATTGAGAACCCAATAAAAATTAAAGTAAACGAAGGCAGTAATGAAGGCACTTACACAAGCACAGATTTTTGAAAGGAATGCCGAATGAAACATTACTGTATGGCTGTAAAATGCAGAGAACCACTCAAATAGGAATGACAGGTTACATACTGTTTACTACATGTAGAATTCAGCAACTCAGATCAAATGCATAGGAACCAAAGATTGTGAGTCAAAGGGGCTTCATGTAATATCCATCTCATCCCTAAGCCTCATGTGCTGAAATTTCTGTTATTTTTTTGACATCTCACATATAGTGGTAGCAGTAATAAGGGGAATATAAAAAGCTTGTATGACTTGAGCTAAATGGGCACATGACCATGCTTCCTGGAGCCTCAACTATAAAACCTTTCACTTTTTTAAGTGCAATAACTAGACAATGGTGGAGTGGATATTGTGAATGGGTAAACAGAAGATGCAATATATACAGAGGAAGTGGCTATATATGACAGGACTAAACAAGAAGGTATATACCGAGAGCATATGAGATTCATGCATTAATGAACAATTGGATTCAGTTAACCAGGTCACTATAAGCATATGAGGTTCAGGTTCAAACAAGTGTCTTCATCACAAGCTCAAACAAAATCCATCAAAATTATAGGCACTGTCATTTATAGTTATGAAAGTTCAAACAAGCGTCTTCACCACCCTAACATGAAAGTTCACAAGCATTGGCAACATTGCATGACAGACAACCCAATCTGAGACAACAACTATGTATAGGCCCTGTCATTTTTAAATAAAAGCAGGCACAACTAGCATATTGGCCTTGGAAACTGGTTGTGCAGTTCCAATCCTAAATAACACCAAACCTACGTTCATCGAAAAAACAAGAAAGCATTAACAGTTGGCCATCTACATTCATCAAAACAAAAAAACGAAATCCATCAAAAAGTCTCAATTCATCAGAAAACAAACAATTACAGGCGAAAATAACAACAAGAATAGAACACCAAAACCCAACAAAAAAAAAAGGAGATATAATAAGTTAAAACATGTTCGGTATTTTGTTCAAAGTCTTGGTGGATTTGAACCACCATAACCTGGGCATTAACCCAAGTGCTCTACCATTTTGAGCTGAAGACTCCTTACCTACACAAAAAATTGTTAGCACGTTAGAGGCTAAAAAATCAATAAAAATGCTTAAAATTATCTAACCTACAAGCTTTTCATCATACATTAGAGATTTATTTCAATTAAACAAAACTCATATTCTAATGATAAGAATGAAAAATCAATATTTTCCTCCAATTGGTGTGTGCTATGCAGGGTAATCAACAGTTACTAAATCACAAATTACTAAATTAAGTAGTAGCCATAGACCACAGGGGTAAGTGATGCACAGACTTCAGAGTATAATATTTCGGCAGGTGCAGAAACTTGGCAAGCTAATGCACCAAATAATTGAAACTGATACTTTGATACTTTGATCTCTTGCAAGCTAATGCACCAAATAATGCGCCCTTGAAACTGGTACTTTGATTCTTTGATCTCTTGCAAACTTAGAAACTGGTGACTACATTGAAACTTGGCAAGCTATGCACCAAATAATGCGCCCTTTGGCTTGACCATTTGACTACAATAATATTACTAGGTCAAGTACACAGATAAATGATTCAAGAACTTTCACTACTTTAGTGTCATTAACAGAAGTCAGTTTAACAACAAAGATTTAACTGGTGAGAAAAAATCTTGATGCAGAGGATTTGACTACTACAGTCAAGTACACAGATAAATGACACTATCACAAACCACCAGTGAGGGAAGTAATATCAAAACTTGGGCAGAAGCCGATGGACTGATATGGGAATCCTAGGGGTTTGAAATCTGTTGCATTAAAACTCCTTAACAGAGCCGCAAGGTGTGGATTTGTGTCTTCAATCAGAACATGAGGGGACTTCAACAATTCAATCTTCATTCCTTCTCAAGGGTGGTTATATCACAAAATAATAAATAGAAAATATAAAGATAAGAAGAAGGGAATAGGGAAGGGGGATAGGGACTATCTCAGTTCAGGGTCCTTTCACCACTACTACATCGCACCATCTCCGCATATCACAGCTCTCATTTCAAAAAAACAAAAAAAAAACCAAAAAAAACAAAAAAAAACAAAAAAAAACAAAAAACAAAAAAGAATATCACAGCTCTCATGATCAATAGATCAATTCTTCTTACCCAAATTGTTGGTTGTGGCTGTAGATTACAACCACGAGTCTTGAAGACACATAGCAAGCCTTTCTTGGGTTTGATTCAGCAGGTTGATAACCTTAATCTAGGGGGAGAAGGCAATAATAGTGTGGAGTAGGAACAACTTCATTGAAAGAAAAACCTGTATCCTCAGTATCATGATAGCAAAAAAAAAAAAAAGAAAAAAAACCTATATCCTAAGATTAAGGTTATCTAGATAGTGAGACCACCGGATTCAGTTTAGTAACTAAGAAGCAGGTTTAGGAATTGAGATCAAGCAAAATAGAATAACCTGTGAGAAGAGATAAAAAGACCTCGTGAGCAGAGAGAGCCCGACCTCAGATGCAGAGAGAAACCTTTGCAAAGCAACCCACGAGTTTCGTGAGCAAAGAGAAACCTTCGCAGAGCAAAGAGCAATGAGCGAGCTTTGTGAGCAGAGCCTATAGTTAGGGTTTTCTCCTCTTTGAGCGATAATGACTCAAACCCAGCAAAAAATCCCCTTTAGCTATAGGTAAAACCCCTTCGTGAGCTTCAACCTTGACCGGGAGCAGCAAAAGAAACTGCACCGCTAGGTTTTCTCCTCTTTGAGAATGCAACAGAAGAACGCAGTGAGAGCGTCGGACAGAGAGACTAAGGGAGATTTTCATTTGTGAGCTTCAACCTTGAATCAGGAGCCTACAAGAGAGATGCAGCGAGAGGGTTGAGAGAGAGAGAGAATCGCGCAAGGCAAAATGGCAGTATGAGAAACTCAAACACAGCTTTTAGGGCTTCTGAAATTTAAATTTGAAATTCAAATTTCAAAACCTGTTTTAAACCTTACGGTTTGGGTGAACCGGTTATGCATGTTGGTTTGAGTCATCCACACTTGTAAACCGGTTGTAATAACCCTCACCCAACCGAATTAATCTTGACCGTTGATGATGAATTGGACACGTGTCATATTCGGCAACTAACAAAACACAAGAAAAACAGGAAGGAGAAAAACAGACGATTTTTATCCCCTAATTTCCTTCAACTCTGTAAGACTGTAACGCGTCCTCCGCCTGGAAAAAAATCGTCTGTTTTTCTTCATCCATGTTTTTCTTGTTTTGCTACCTTTAGAAGGCGACATGTGGCATTACTTTAAGTGAACGGCCAAGATTGAATTAAAAACCAAACTGGATGTAATAACCCTCACCCAACTGAATTAATCTTGACCGTTGATGACACGTGTCATCTTCTGCAACTAGCAAAACACAAGAAAAACAGATAAAGGGAAAAACAGACGATTTTTATCCCCTCCGCCTCCCGTTCTCGCATTCGTTCAGAGCTCCCTGGTCCTACACTTAGCGCTCAAACAAAAAGGCAGAGCTCCTGAAGGAAAAGAGAGGTTTGATTCAACTTGTGTTTTTCCATCGCTTTCCGTATTCTCTGTTTTGATCTACTACGGTTGCTGTTTCTCCATCCGATTTTACCATTTTAATGTCTTCCAGTGCCTGTTACTATAATTAAATCCGTCTTCTCCATCTGCTTTTATGAATTTCGTCTCTGCGTGTATGCCTTTTTCCTTACCGTATTTTCATAGGTTCTTTGGAGATTTTTCTTTATTCCATTGAGGTTTCTGGTAGTTTTAATTGCATTTAAGCTTTCTATCCTCGTCTTGTTCTGTTTGTTTCCTTGTATACATTCATCACTTGTGAGGAGCTTGAAATCATTCGTGAAATGTTCAGGTACCGTGCCCGATCCCAGTGGACGGATATACTCTCGCCGGCGAATCTTTTGTCAGAAAAGATCTTTGTAGTTTACTGTCAGAGGCTCAGAACAGTTCCCTTTCGGTTCTTGTGTTTTCTTTTATTACTGCTTATAAACCCTAGGTTTCCTCAATTTGTCGAACTAACCAGATCTGAGAGGTTTTTTTTGGTAACATTATTCACAATTTTTTGAACTGCTCGAACATGGCGGTATCATTGCATTGTGCTGCTGTTAGGAGTCCTTATACGGGGCTTGAAAGGAGCTCCTCGCATTTCTTGTCTATCTCATCATGTCTCCTTAAATCTGCGGCTTCCGTAGCTTCGACTTCGGGCCTTTCATGTCAAATGTTTGAAGGTGCGTCTAGAAGGAATGCTTTGAAAATCAGTTGCGACGCAGGTTTAACATCTGTGATTTCTAAGGGGCACATGGAGAAACCCGTTTCTGATGGAAATGCTGGGCAGTTTACATGCGTCATGAAGTTTGGCGGTTCTTCGGTTTCCTCCTCCGAGAGAATGAAGGAGGTTGCTGACCTTATACTCAGCTTTCCCCAGGAAATGCCTGTCATTGTTCTCTCCGCAATGGGAAAGACGACTAATCATCTTCTACTGGTACGAATTAGTCTCATCTTGTACCTGCTGCTTATCTTGTTTCTTGGACGGGGCTCACGATAAATCAAATGGTTGAGTTTTAGGCCGGTGAAAAGGCTGTTAGTTGCGGCGTTTCTAATGTCTCTGATATTGATGAGTTGAGCTTTATAAAAGATCTTCATCTTAGGTACGAAAATCTCTTTGAATTCCTTTCTGATTTTTAAGGCTTAACTCCCCCTGGTTTGCATTTTAGGAACTATTTTCACATCTGGTTTAAATGCTTTTGCCTTGTTCAGAACAGTTGATGAGCTTGGAGTGCATAGATCTACTATTTCTGGTGAGTACCTTTATTGTGCTTGGTGTCAGTTCTCCTCTTTAGTTTAATCGTTAATCGATCGATAATTATATGGTTGTATAATATGGTTTATTCTTTTGCTGCTCCATTTATTGCCTTATTAAATTGGCAGCAGGATATCGGAGCAGGTTTCATAGTTTTGTATACAGTTTATGATCAAGATAAGCCATGTTTCATTTTATGCTATGTTGCTGAATTTTGAGTTCATAGTGATGACACTTACATTGGTGCGTTAGGTTGCGGCCAGCACTTATTATAATTAGCCATAACCCGTCAATCTTTTCGTATAGATCCTTGCACTCGTCTTTGCTTGGAATCTCGATGTACCTGACCCCATTAAGTTGGGATACGGTTTTGGATGTTGTTGTTGTAATGATGACACTTATATTAGGGTCTTAAATGACTGTGGCTTAGAAAATACAAGACAAAGAATAGTTCCTAGGGAACATCATAAACACTTTCTATCACTTGCATCCTTTGGCAGTTCTCGGCCTGTTTTTTAATCTCTGAGATAAATTACATGTTAGGTTGTTGTGTAGTTACTGAATATTCATTACCTTTGATCTAGTCGCTAATCTAGAAGTCAATTTAATGAGTAAGAAGGATGCGTGGAAATCTGAAATTTTCAAAAAGAG
>NC_056567.1:876256-882881 GCF_013358625.1 Macadamia integrifolia | reverse complement strand
TTATAGGCACTGTCATTTATAGTTATGAAAGTTCAAACAAGCGTCTTCACCACCCTAACATGAAAGTTCACAAGCATTGGCAACATTGCATGACAGACAACCCAATCTGAGACAACAACTATGTATAGGCCCTGTCATTTTTAAATAAAAGCAGGCACAACTAGCATATTGGCCTTGGAAACTGGTTGTGCAGTTCCAATCCTAAATAACACCAAACCTACGTTCATCGAAAAAACAAGAAAGCATTAACAGTTGGCCATCTACATTCATCAAAACAAAAAAACGAAATCCATCAAAAAGTCTCAATTCATCAGAAAACAAACAATTACAGGCGAAAATAACAACAAGAATAGAACACCAAAACCCAACAAAAAAAAAAGGAGATATAATAAGTTAAAACATGTTCGGTATTTTGTTCAAAGTCTTGGTGGATTTGAACCACCATAACCTGGGCATTAACCCAAGTGCTCTACCATTTTGAGCTGAAGACTCCTTACCTACACAAAAAATTGTTAGCACGTTAGAGGCTAAAAAATCAATAAAAATGCTTAAAATTATCTAACCTACAAGCTTTTCATCATACATTAGAGATTTATTTCAATTAAACAAAACTCATATTCTAATGATAAGAATGACAAATCAATATTTTCCTCCAATTGGTGTGTGCTATGCAGGGTAATCAGCAGTTACTAAATCACAAATTACTAAATTAAGTAGTAGCCATAGACCACAGGGGTAAGTGATGCACAGACTTCAGAGTATAATATTTCGGCAGGTGCAGAAACTTGGCAAGCTAATGCACCAAATAATTGAAACTGATACTTTGATACTTTGATCTCTTGCAAGCTAATGCACCAAATAATGCGCCCTTGAAACTGGTACTTTGATTCTTTGATCTCTTGCAAACTTAGAAACTGGTGACTACATTGAAACTTGGCAAGCTATGCACCAAATAATGCGCCCTTTGGCTTGACCATTTGACTACAATAATATTACTAGGTCAAGTACACAGATAAATGATTCAAGAACTTTCACTACTTTAGTGTCATTAACAGAAGTCAGTTTAACAACAAAGATTTAACTGGTGAGAAAAAATCTTGATGCAGAGGATTTGACTACTACAGTCAAGTACACAGATAAATGACACTATCACAAACCACCAGTGAGGGAAGTAATATCAAAACTTGGGCAGAAGCCGATGGACTGATATGGGAATCCTGGGGGTTTGAAATCTGCTGCATTAAAACTCCTTAACAGAGCCGCAAGGTGTGGATTTGTGTCTTCAATCAGAACATGAGGGGACTTCAACAATTCAGTCTTCATTCCTTCTCAAGGGTGGTTATTTCACAAAATAATAAATAGAAAATAGAAAGATAAGAAGAAGGGAATAGGGAAGGGGGATAGGGACTATCTCAGTTCAGGGTCCTTTCACCACTACTACATCACACCATCTCCGCATATCACAACTCTCATCAATAAAAACAAAAAAAAAAAAAAAAACAAAAAAACAAAAAAAAACAAAAAAAAACAAAAAAACAAAAAACAAAAAAGAATATCACAACTCTCATGATCAATAGATCAATTCTTCTTACCCAAATTGTTGGTTGTGACTGTAGATTACAGCCACAAGTCTTGAAGACACATAGCAAGCCTTTCTTGGGTTTGATTCATCAGGTTGATAACCTTAATCTTAGGGGGAGAAGGCAATAACAGTGTGGAGTTGGAACAACTTCATTGAAAGTAAAACATGTCTCCTCAGTATCACGATAGCCAAAAAAAGAAAGAAAAAAAACCTATCTCCTAAGATTAAGATTATCCAGATAGTGAGACCACCGCATTCAGTTTAGTAACTAAGAAGCAGGTTTAGGAATTGAGATCAAGCAAAATAGAATAACCTGTGAGAAGAGATAAAAAGATCTCGTGAGCAGAGAGAGCCCGACCTCAGATGCAAAGAGAAACCTTTGCAAAGCAACCCACGAGTTTCGTGAGCAAAGAGAAACCTTCGCAGAGCAAAGAGCAATGAGCGAGCTTTGTGAGCAGAGCTTGTAGCTAGGGTTTTCTCCTCTTTGAGCCATAATGACTCAAACCCAGCAAAAAATCCCCTTCAACTATAGGTAATACCCTTTCGTGAGCTTCAACCTTGACCGGGAGCAGCAAAAGAAACTGCATCTCCAGGTTTTCTCCTCTTTGAGAATGCAACAGAAGAACGTAGTGAGAGCATCGGACAGAGATACTAAGGGAGATTTTCATTTGTGAGCTTCGATCTTGAATCGAGAGCCTACAAGAGAGATGCAGCGAGAGGGTTGAGAGAGAGAGAGAATCGCGCAAGGAAAAATGGCAGTATGAGAAACTCAAACACAGCTCTTAGGGCTTTTGAAATTCAAATTTCAAAACATGTTCTAAACCTTACGGTTTGGGTGAACCGGTTATGCAGGTTGGTTCGAGTCATCCAGACTTGTAAACCGGATGAACTAACCTCACCCAACCGAATTAATCTTGACCATTGATGATGAATTGGACACGTGTCATCTTCTGCAACTAGCAAAACACAAGAAAACCAGGGATGAGAAAAACAGACAATTTTTACCCGTATAGACGTGGGCTGTAAAAGATCCTAATCTGAATGTATGGGAGTAATATATGCCTTTTGTTTAATATGGAACCCAGGTTCACGAAACAAGAACGGAAGCCCGAAAGCCCGAAAGCCCGAAAGCCCGAAAGACCAAAAGCCTACGGCTCCGACAGCGGACGGTTAGGGCCGTTTGGCATTGAAAGTGATCACCAGTAAATCAGCCACGCGCGACGCAAATCGTACGGCAGGCGTCAGGTTGGCCCCACATCTTTAAAATTAACTAATTCAAAAGTACGGGTAGCTTACAAGGAATTTGCCGTCACTGCCGTGGGCTAGTCATGGGCCTCCCTGACGAGTCATGGCACGCACTCCACTGCAAATGTGGATTTCCCGTCATCGTCTGACACGTCACAATAGCAAAAAATCCTCAACGACGAAAACTGTGACGTGGACAGTGACAGTGATAGCCACCCAAGTTTAGACTAAATCTTTTTGTATTTACACAAAACACCCCCGAATGTTCAGAGGCAGTTCATCGTTCATCCTAATGGGGCCATCAAATCCCGTATCATGAGGCAAAACTCTCCACAAATCTCTTCTTCGTAAAACCTCCATGGGATCTAAAGCTCCTTCGTTACAAGACCCTAAAACTGATGCTGCGAGAGCTACGAAAGAGAGGGATTTCCTGAATCATCTCGAAGCCTACCTCGCCAAGAGAGATGGCGTTGACAAGCTCCTCAAGATCTGCCGATACGCTTCCAAGATCGCCCTTGCTTCATCCGTCCTCCCTGAAACTCTCCCTCTGAGTCGTCGTCTCAAAAGCTTCGAATCGAGCGTCGGCGTTACCCGTAAGGCCTTTCGATTAGGTAAATTCGTTCAGGATTTGAACGCTTTGAGGAACGCCAGTGTCGATTCCAACCAAGAGTTATTCCTTTCAATCATCGCTTATGGCGGCGAGGGTTTGTATTACTTCATCGAGCAATTCGTTTGGTTGGCCAAAGCTGGTCTAATCGACAGTAGGCACTCGTCGAGTCTACAGAAAATTAGCGCTTGCACGGAATTTATAGGGTATTTCGGTAGTGTTGCCTTGAAAATTATGGATCTGAAGAAGATTGCGGAGGAGGAAGCTCGAGTGAAGTCTAGGATCGAGATTGCGACGCTGAGGAGTGAAGGGTGCAACAAGGAAGCTTTGGAGATGCGTAAATTGGAGCTTAAGAGATTAATGAAGAAGCTCTCGATTGTTCAAGATTTCGCGGACGGATTGATGGCTTTAGCTGATACACGAGACGGAAAAGGGGCGCTTACGAATCCACTCCTCTTAGCATCTGCAGGGCTGCTCTCAGCTCTCATTAGTACTCATAAGAATTGGTTGTCTTGTTAAATTGGGTCTTAAATCGCTGCTCGAGGCACGAACGCAACTGGAAATTCGTTATTTTCCATTTTCTATTTTCAATCAACTCAGAATTTATTAGTGGGGTAGAAAGGAAGAGAGAAATTCAACATTTAATCCTTCAAGGGAAAGTATTTGTATTTGTTTTTATTATAATAAACAAACTCTCTCGGGAACTGGTTTCTTCTTCTTGGTTCTTGCAATCTGTGTTCTAAGTTCCTGAATCTGTTTCCTGGAATGCAACGAACTCACAAGTATAGAATTTGAATGCACGACGCAGAGTATAATAAGAGAAATCCAATTGGGATATGGATTTTATTAACCCTTCAAATCAATTGCTTGAATTCAATCTCTAACCATTTTTACTTTAAAACCAACCTTCTGACAAAATTCGAGATGAATCCTCTTTGCTAAACTCGCATTTTGTCGTGGTCGCGGATTGAATCCTGCAACGCAAACCTCTTAAGGAATGGATGAACTGAGTAAAAACTCAACATATGGAAGATTAATTGGTCCCGGAACGATTGGTTTTGCAGATGTTCTTCGGTGCTTTTGCTTGTGGCTTTCCATCATCTCTGGTGCAAGATCAACAGAGATGTGTACATATTATTAGACGATCAGATCCTCTGTTCACGCCGTTCACGCCAATTAATGTACTATGTCATGGAAGAGTGAGAAAATTGCATACCAGAGGTGGGTTTGTGAACACAGTGAGTGAGCAATCACGATCTACTAAGAAATTGTAAAGAACTCTTCTGTATGATCTATTACCACCCTTTAAAATACAATGGTTTCAGTCACTTCTAAGGTATAAACATATCTAGACCAAAAGTGGCTATCATCTCCGCTTACAAGAACTTGGGGCAGATCTTCCCTGTTTCTTTTAAGCAGGTATGAGGATGCTTTTTTTAATTGTTTGTATTCTTTGCTTAACATTAATGGAAATGGCAATGGTTCCAGAATCACTATGGTGAATGGGACTACATATAGACGGTGAGGAATGAGAAAAAAAAGGAGGGAAAATGGAGTAGAGAGGATCCTTGGTTTGTTTGTTCTCTTTGCTTCAATTTAAAACTGGTTAGCAGTGCAAATGCAAAGTACAAGATAAGAATCCTGAAACGCTAGGTCCAGATTATCAAAACCTCAAATCAGAAAATAGTCCCTTCTTTGAGGAGAAAATTTTCATGGTGGAGGAAAACTACATCCATCTAGTACCCTTCCACTGTTCTCTGATACCCTCTGCACACTGTTGGAACCCCTCGGTCATCCCTTGTGATCATTTGATCAAGGGGTTGACACTTGTGTAATGTCCAAGCATAAAATCTTTGGTCTCTCATCCATAAAATTATGGCATCAAAGATGGCTTTGAACCACTGGTAGATTTGTCACCCTAATTGGGAGGATTCCTTCGGATTTCCTGAGTTTTGACAGAAGTCATCCATTAACAGTTTCATTAGAAATGGCTTGGCATTAGCAAATCCTTTCAAAATCTACAAGAACAATAGCTGGCTTCATCTTTGGCTGAAAAGCCTAAAATAGTTTACAGTATAAGCAAATCTGCTTCTGAGAAATCAGGTAGATATTAGTTTCATCCCACCCTAAATATGTAGGAACATCTTATAAATGTATCAAATAGAAGAAAGTCATTGACACAGCAAGAGAGAGTATACAGAACAAAAGCCACTTCTTCATTACCATAATGAAACATTGAATAAGACTTTTTGAGACAATATAGAACCTTTTTTTTTTTGGTGAACAATGGGGATACAACCAGTAAAAATGGAAATAATAATGTGGCTAAACAAGGCCAGTCTCCTCACATTATAACTCACAACCAGACTTGAATATCTTGAAAAATAAACAGTCATTGAAAATGAAACTGACGTATACAAAAGAAGACAACCCACAATTTCATTATTACTATATGATGAAACACAAATAAGATATGTTGAGACCATATACAACTTTCTGAGCAAACAATGGTGGCAGAACTGGCCAAAAATGGAAAGAACGGGATATTGTAGCTAAACAAGGGCATTTTTTCCCACAATAAGCCTTCCAACACATGAAATGCTACAGCCAATCACAATATGAAAAGATTTTTAATAAACAAGGGACGAGCTACTAAACGCAGGTGGAATAGACAAGGACCTGGCCAAACATGTTATCAAACATGGGCAAGCCTCTTGACGACAGCAGCCATGTATTTTCCCTGATGCTCTGCAAGTGCAAGCTCTGTCCCAGTAGGCTCCCTTGTGCCATCACCAGCATAAACTCCAGCACCATATGGAGAACCACCCCTAATGGAGTCCATTGTGAACATTCCAGCTCCGAAGGTGTATCCAATGGGGACAAATAGCATTCCATGATGTGCTAACTGGGTGATTGCTGTCCACCTGCAACAAATACAAAGAAAATACATCTTAAGAAGGAAAGTTGACAAGCAAAGGAACAGATGACAACTAAAACCCTCTGAATCCCTAGGAAAAAGACTGCAACCATAAGGGTGGGGGGGGGATATAGAATGCTGATATGCCTGAACAATTCAAACTAGCCATTTTTTCAGGCGTAGCAATTGAACTCCATTGAATTGCAAGACTAAAAAAGTATGATTATAGAAAGCAATAAAAGATTTTTTTTTTTTTTGGGGGGGGGGGGGGGGG
>NC_056567.1:874749-876236 GCF_013358625.1 Macadamia integrifolia | reverse complement strand
GGGTGGGGAGATGAAACCAATAACTATAAACCCTCTAATGCAGGCCCAGTCCAAAAATTGGTCTTACCTTGCTAGTACTTCGTTACAGGCTGTTGTTTGAAGTGATTTTTAATTATAATGAATCCAATTATAAGGCCTAAAGTTTAGGTCCATAGGGGGTGCGTGTTCTTACGTTACATTTGAATTAGATTAGGATACTTATTAACCATATAGAGTTCTTGAGTCCTTTTAAATTAATGTTAGTCTATCAAGTTTTATTGTTTTAGTTCATTAGTTTTTTTTTTTTTTCCCATCAGAATTTGTTTAAAGTGTATAAAGTTCACTCATAAACACATTTAAGTCTTATATAAGGATGCGACCACCATCAATTTACACAGTGGTAGAATTTTATTTGTGAAAGTGTAAGCTTTACTCCCCAATCCCTCTCCTCTTTTCTTTTAAGTTTCTATTCACAGGTACTGTTCACAGACCCAAAACACACATCCTATATCTTCTCTTCTCTCTTTCTTTTCCCATCACAGGCTACTGAAATCAACAAATCAGCAAGTTTCAGCCTTGGTTTGTCAGGAAATATTCCAGATCCGAGCCTTCGAAGCAGCTGATCTGATCTTTGATTCGTAATCTGGAATTGCATCACCCCTTAGATCAGGTAACTAATAAAATGAACCACTGATTGCACAATAGTCTAGTGCAGCTGGTAAGGGCCTTCGCATCTTGTCGCCAAGTATTGGGATCAAATACCGCCTTCAACTAGGGGGGGTTTAGGGAGGGGATTGAAGTATAATATATGCTTTCATATCCCCCCCCCAAAAAATTCTGAAATAATAAAACTTTAAGAAAAAGAGAGAGAAAAGAAAAGAAATGGAGGCAAATAAAAAAAAAAAAATACAGAAATGGAAAGTTAATCTGGTTGTAAGCCTATACATATTGCAACACTGATTAGTTGCATGTTACATGCTCAGACAGTATCTTGAGAAGGGTGGATAGTAGTGAAAAAGGGGTAAGTTAATCCTTGTGGTTTAAGAGAAGATAAACCAGCCGATAGAGCAGAATGGCAGCAAAGATTCACAAAGCTAATGCTAGATTGATCTGATAGAAAAGAATGTTGAGCTCAGAACAAAATGTAGTAGGTTCCATCCCACTCTTCCCAACATCATAGGCATGAGCAAGAATGATATCAAGCTCAAGTCCACATCTCGCAGCAAAGCTCCCAGAGCTGTGGGGATTATTCAGCACCAGCCACCAAGTCCAAGTGGAAAACACGCCATCTAGGTACCAAATAATGAAGCATCTAGAAAAAGGAGATATCCAAAAGGTCATAGCCAGCAAACTTAGACTGGAACCAGGAATGGATAATTTTCCTGCCCATAAGAGTTATAATATTATGACAGTGGACAGGAAATTTCACCTGTCGATGTCTAGTAAGAAAAGAAACACACAGAAAACCGATTTCTACCTGCCTCCCCACCCACCCACCCACCCCCCCC
>NC_056567.1:870722-874729 GCF_013358625.1 Macadamia integrifolia | reverse complement strand
CCCCCCCCCCCCAAAAAAAAAGAAAGGAACCTGAACAGATTTACAGCACTTTGTCACTCAAATTGCATCAACTCAGTTTTAACCAGACAGGAAGAGCGGTCATCTGGTTTATAAAGTACAACCGTTCATCATTCAATACATTGCGGGATGAAAAATCCTGCCTACAATTGGAAAAAATGATCTACAAATTCAAGTCAGAATGGAGACTCACAAATCACAATAGCATCAGAGTAAAACAATTTCCAATCCATTATTTCTATCTTCAACAACAGACTACAAATTAGTCCAGACAATTTGTCAGATAAATTAAAATAGTTATATCAATTAACTACTGTACTAAACTTTCACAAAGACATATGTACACAAATAAATAAATAAAATAACAACTTAGACATCAGCAGTTACGATTAAATATAGTTTTTCTGTTTTAGATGTGCAATCTCTATCCCGAGCTTTTTACTTTTTGTTAAAGCTAAGACCCTTGCATTAAAGTGAGCAAGCTTTAATTCAGTACACTCCAATTTAAGTATTCACGATAAGCTTTAATTTTTCTCTCTTTTTCCCCCTAAGTGCTATAAATCCTTAATTAGCTGGGCTGTCTATTTCGTTGCTTCTTATATCATAATCTTCCTTGGCTTGGCTTGGAATCCATACAGAGTATCATTCAGAACTTCTTTGGAGAATTATTTGATTATCTGCAATTTCCCATCTTAAAGAAGTCCATGGCTGTACCTCAGTGGCTCCATGATCTTCTTTCCAAGAAGTTCTCAATAAGAAATTATCAGCACTTTCTCATCTTTAAGAAGTCCATGGGCCACGGCTGTAATGCAGAAGACAGCCTCATCTGGGTAACTTTAGGTATCTATGGGCCAGCCGTTATCACTTTAAAACTTAAAAATTGGTTTCTGCGAGTTAAAAGAAACTTTCATGAAGAAGGTTTGGGTGCACCGGTGGTGGCTTTACAAATGAAAGCAAGGGGAAGAATATATAAGCCTACTATGCAAGAATCTGCAAACATCTGAACAGATCCATTTTAATTGACTTACCCCTTGGGGTCACTTTTTCACCTGGTGAAACATCATATTATTAGCAAGATTTTAAAAGTTTTGAAATATCAATAGATGGGGAGGAGATGTATCCCAGTGTACTCCAAAGGCCCTTTTCAAGGCAAGCCAATGAGAGTTGCAGAACAGACTGTACCATTCTGTTCCAAGTCAATGCAGTTTGAAGAACCATGGAGGAGATGGTAGCAGCATGACAGACAAGTTCTTCTTGAGAAAATCAGGGCCCTCAATGAGAAATGAAAGAGTGATAAAATAAAAATGTGCAGTTTATTATCTTTGGACATGATGGAGGAGCTATCCTCTCTTCCAGAAGATGAAAGAACAATCTAAAATGAAACCAGGGTTGAGTTTAAAATGCGTTGGATTGCAATGAAACTTTTTTGGCACCAAAAGCCACCAAGAATGAAAACACAACGCATAGTTCTTCCAATAGCTTGCGCTGAGCATAGGACGGACTAATACAATAATTAAAATGGAGAAGAATGATAAGGAGGAGATGTGAATTGTTACTGCTGATTATTTTTGTGTATGGAATCTTCGACGGCTGGACACACCTATGTGGGATATTGGAATCAAGTTCAGGTGCACTTGGCTCAAGAGTGTCACAGCTTATAAAAGGTGACTAGCTAATCATACCGATTTCCTAAGATATTCTTATAGAGGCATTAATTGCTGAAAAGTATACAGGTTCAAGATTAAGAAATGGAACTCCTACTTGTCTGCAAGGTGGACAAGAGAAGGCATAAGGTAACGTACAGAGTTCATTGAATATAAGTGACAAAAGTTTCAGGTGATATGCAGGAAACGGATCTCATAAGCATAAACACTCATCAGTATTTTTGTCCAATAAATGGTTCACCAAAAGCATTCCTAGAAGCACTAAACATATCCTTCAAGAGGACCCATTTTACCTTTTTCATTTATCATAATCACTAATTCGCTTACACCTTAGCCAACTCACCTTTAAAGCATGAACAAGAGGGTATAGTTTCAATTGTCACAAAGAGCTGATTATTGCATCCATAATTATCTTTCCAAAGCAGTATTAGGCATGCAAACCAACTTCTAACAGAAACTTGAATGGGGTTGGTGAGGTCTTCCAAAAAGGATGATTGGTTGGCTGCAATGACATGAGATATGCAGGTTTCCTACCACTGGGTTTACCACTAGCCATTTTGATCTCCATGCTGAGGCATTATGGGGCCCAGCTTCAAAGCGATCAAGATGCTGGCAGGTTGGAGAATGGATCTGTCCCGGGGGTGCGGGGGACAATACTGCCATGAAAAACAATATAAGAAATTTTCTGATGCACACCTACTAATATTTACCACACCAGCAGCTACTGTGAAGAGGCTTGAAAAGATAAAGAGGATGATTCTGACAATGGCCCAAACAGAGAGAAAATCCCACCTCTTTGAATACAAATTTAAGTCCACCTTGTACAGGCCCAGGCCTCTGGGGCTCACATAAGGCCTTATTAGGGAAATGGGATGGTTTGGGTGGAAACGAACAACTGAAGAAATGCCATAGCATGTAAACACATTTGCATAAATCTTTGATTTGGAAATCCTTAAGGGAAATGAGCCATTAAAATTTGAAATACATCCAAAAATAAATTGAGTCTTCAACCTGCAACACAGTTAGGTAGTGGGGAAAGGAGACCATTGGGTGACAAGTGAATGTCTGATATTTTGCGAAATTACTGAAATATTTTGGTTTTGCAAGAAACGGAAATGAAATGATTGTCAAAACTTCACCAAAATATAAGACAAATTTTCAAAATATATAGGTTTCAACAGGGAGAGAAATGGCCTACAACAACAACAACAAACATAACCTTATCCCAACTGAATGGGGTCGGCTACATCGATCCAATGCTGTAAAATAATAGAAAGTAAAGAAGCATAGAATAGACATTAAAAGGAGAAAATATGGGAATAAGTTAAGAGGGTATCGTAGAATATAGATACGCATCATGGAAACATCCCTTATGGGGGGTCAGCAACATGGGTTCTTTTCCTCCACAAAACTCTATCCGAAGTCATACTAGGGTCGAGCCCTACAATTTGCATATCTTTTCGGACCACTTCGTTAATAGTAATCTTAAGTCTGCCCTTACTTTTTCTAACTCTATCCCAATAAATCTGGTCACTCTTCCGCACTAGGGCCTCCATAGGTCTCCATTGGACATGACCATACCACCTCAATCGGCTCTCGCGGAGTTTGTCATGGATCGGTGCAACCCCCACTTCATATCTAATATTCTCATTCCTTATCCTATCTATCCTAGTCTTCCCGCACATACCTCTCAACATTTTCATTTCAGCTACACTCAGTTTGTTCACATTACTCTTCTTGGCTGCCCAACATTCTGCTCCACACATCATAGCCGGTCATATAACTGTCTTGTAAAATTTTCCCTTGAGTTTAATAGGTATTCTTTTGTCATATAATACTCCCGACGCACCTCTCCACTTCATCCACCCCACTTTAATCCTATGAGCAATATCATCCTCTATATCCCCCTCTTTGTCAATGATAAACCCCAAGTACTTAAACAGTCCCTCCGAGGTAGTTCATGTTCCCCAAGCTTCACCACTCCCTCCCCTCCTCTAGATTGACTGAAGGGGCACATCATATATTCTGTCTTCGTTCTGCTTAACCTAAAACCTCTTGATTCCAAGTTTGATCTCCATAGCTCCAATTTAGTTTTAATCTCATCCATAGTTTCATTTATCAGCACAATATCATCCGCAAATAGCATACACCAAGGGACTGAGTCTTGGATGTGCCTGGTTAGGTCATCCATAATGAGTGCAAACAGATAGGGGCTTGGAGCAAATCCTTGATGTAACCCAACTGTGGCCTAAAAACCTGAAATGTCAAACCTTACAACAACACATGGTATGGATAAAACAACCCCCCCCTCCCTACACCTCCCCC
>NC_056567.1:869105-870702 GCF_013358625.1 Macadamia integrifolia | reverse complement strand
CCCAAAAAAAAAAAGGATAGAGAGAGAAGAAGGAGAAGAAGAAAAACATTTTCTCACCATAATTATTTTCCTACAATGTATGAAGTGGCCCTATAAAAAACTGGCGAGATGGTTCATTTCTACAACTGGTTGCAACTTGCTGGTCACTATTTCAAATCCCTTATTTACAAGTATCAAAGGGTAGTATATCAGCCAACTTATTTGACTGATGTCCCACTATAACTGGTCTCTATCAGCAGCAAGTGGAGTTAGGAAATACCAAGAGCAAAGCCAATGTCACATAATGAAATAAATACAATCAACATGAATCAACTTATGATGTTGCAACCCTAGTTAGTTAATTCGCGTTTAAAACGCGTTTAAAACGGCGTCCCGTTTTTTTGCCGTTTTAAACGCCGTTTGCCGAATTTTTCACAGAAATTCGGTAAAAAACGGGAACGGGGCTATTGAAAGTTTTTTTGCCGTTTTAAACGCTGTCCCGTATTTTTGACAGTAAAAAAACGGATTTTGAAAAATATAAACGTTTTAAAATAGAAACGTTTAAAACGGGGCTATTTTTTTTTATTGTTATCTAGGTATTTAGAGAATTATTATGCCAATTTATGTCTATATATTGCTCTTTTTTTTTAGACCGTATTATTTAAATATAAACGTTTAAAACACGTACCGTCCGTTTTTTATTTTTTCCCGTTTTTTCTGTATTTGACCGTATTTTTGACCGTCCCGTTCACGTTTTGATCCGTTTAAAACATGCCCGTACCGAACAATGTTTTTTTTCCGTTCCCGTTTTAACTAACAGAGGTTGCAACTCATAGTTGTCAAGGCATTGCCTAGGCATGAAGGCACCTAGGCGGGCACCTTGTTGATGTCATCTTGCATCTAGGCCCCCTCCAATGCCTTGGGTTGCCTAAATGCTGTGACAACTACGTCAAAACTAACATGAAACAATTATGACATTAATTGCAAAGGTAAGGTATAGGGCCATGGTAAGTATAGAATAATTCCAATCAGTTGCAGTGCAACTGTGCAAGGTCACCCATAACAACTGAAAGAAGTTGAAACTAGTTTGCATGGTAGTCTTAATAAGCGTGCGTTAAAGAAATGAAATGAGTCATGCTCACCTTGAGGAGAAAAGAAATTCACTAAGGAAATAATCAAGCATAAGAGAACTTTATGTACTGGTTCAAATGGTCTTTGGGTGTTTCCCTGTTATGTAAAAGCCAATGGAGCAGCACACGACAGCTGGTGCTCCAAAGAATAGTTCCCCTTTTATACTATGCAAAAGAGTAGCCATAAGCCATGAAGGTATGATGGTTCCAACAACATCTTGGTGTGGTCCCTGTAAATGTACACTGGATATCCTATCTTCTTTCTTTTTCTTGTTTTCTAAATCTATCCTACTTTCTGTTGACATTAGCACCATCAAAACCCTGATTTACCAATTCCCATCTCAAATAAATCACTAAAAAGAAGTGAATCAGCAGACCAAATCCAGCATATCCCAATCATTAACCCAATAAATCCCTCCGAGCCCAACAATTACCACTATGGACACAGCTAACCCACTTTCATACCAATTATCCAACCCCCCCCCCCC
>NC_056567.1:861531-869085 GCF_013358625.1 Macadamia integrifolia | reverse complement strand
CCCCCCCCCCCCAAAAAAAAAGAAAGAAGAAAAGGATAAAACATAAATTTTTATCCCAATTGACCAACCCATCTCTCTGCCAGGAAATCTCCAAATCTAAAAACCCTGGTTCCATAAACTCTTAATTCAGTAACACTAACCCAAAAGCACAATATATATTCCTTACTCTTCTAGGTGCATCAATTCATCTAAGCATGAAAACTTTCATGATATGGGACATTAGTTTGCTCTACAGAAAAACAAATATAGAATTTTGACCCTTTTTTTTTTTTTTTTTCTGTTCTTCCCTTTGATTCGCTCAACCCCTAAACACTTGGTTTAGTTTTTTCTTTGACATCATAAAAATGTTTATAATGCGTGGGCGGTGGGGGGCGAGAGGAGCTGACATTTTTGTATTTGTTCTAATATGATGTCAGATCGGCAATGTCTCCCTGATGCATACAGGTCAGAACCAAACAATTCAATGATAACTGTGGAAGGACTCTTTCATCCTTTAAGAGAAAAACCGTATGAAGGACTCCATCTTCAAGCAATTGGAAATTCCCCTTTGCATTTAGACTATTGTACATTCTTTGCTACGAAAAGATATCCAGGGGAACTCTATGGTCACTTATTATTTTATTAACAAAAGAAAAGTTACAGCTAAGTGTAAGTAAATGGACATAAATGAATCACTGCGCACTTCCATAATGCAATCCAACAAAAAATATGACTCATTATATACCTACCAATAAAATGTTTGACTAATAAGAATCAATTTATCCTCTTGGAACATCCAATCGAGTAATCAGATAATTCCACATTCAACTATGTAATGAATCATGAATATTTGTACTAAAAAAAAATCTTCATAACAAAAGTACTTAATTCCTAAGAGAAGAGAATTACTGAGCCAATTTCAACAGGGCCAGAAGGGGAAAAGAGACTTACGCAGTGGTTTCTTGGCCTCCACCTTGAGTACCAGTGCTGACAAAGAACCCAGCTGGCTTCCCAGCAAGTTTCTGTTCCTTCCACAACTGTCCAGTGGAATCAAAGAAAGACTTCATCTGGGCAGCCATGCATCCATACCTCGTCGGAAACCCAAATAGAAACCCATCAGCGGATGCCAATTCCGCCGCAGAAATCAAAGGGATCGAATCATCTTTGGGAGGAGCTTTCATCTTCTCAAGGATCTCATCGGACAAAGTCTCGGAAACACGGTATAATAACCCGTCGACCCCCTCGATCTCATCAATTCCCTTCTTCATCCTCTTGGCCAACCCTTCAACATGACCATACATGGAGTAGTAGACAATATATATCTTCAGCTTAGCAGGTGGTTCCGTAATCGTGATTTCTCGAGTAGGAGCAGCATCACTGGTGGGAGCCTTGTCATCGACGGCCGTCGGAGCACCCGCTGTGGTCTTTGGAGGATCGTCGGAAGTGGCCAATGGCGTACGCTTTTTACTGGGCACACAGCCGCCTCCTTTCCCCATGGTTGCAGAGCGATCAGTGCCGGCTCGATTGCTCAATCTTCTTTTCTCACCAAGTTCGGTATTAGCAGCCAATATTCCGTTTGCTTCGGAAAATTTATAGTCTACAAAGTACCGACCCATCATAGCTAGATCTTTGATAATTAATATTATATAGAAGAATATATGTATGTTTGTTAGCGCATAAATAACCCTTCTAATCTAATACCCCCAAAAAATATCTAATTTACCAATATTTTATTTTTGGTGAAATGCCAATCTACGTATAATTATTTTAAAAAATTTAGATTTTATCTCATTTGAAGACTACTAAAAATTTGGATTTCTATGAATTAATCTTAATTGCCCATGTGTTAAATTTCATATACTTTTTTTTTTTTCGTAACAATTGCCATACACTCATACTCTAATTCAATTATGGGAAAATTTTCTCACCACATTATGATGTAAACCGTTAAACCCTCCCGCTTTCTTTCCTCCATGACAATTCCTGGACAAGGTTCTAAAACATGGAGCTGTCACGATATCCATCAAGGTCAAAATCGTTTCTTTATTATTTTGAAATAGTCTGAATCATACCATATTAGACAAGTCTACCCTTGATTCTTTTTTTTTTTTAATCAATTTTTATTACGATTTTACTCTTGAACATACATGTGGATCGGGATTGGAGAGGTCAGGATCAAGGATCGATCAATGCCCATACTGTTCTGATCCTGTCGATACTAACTGTTCAATTTTGTTTTTTACGACCAAGTTCTTGGCACTCTTTCTCTCCATTATCTTTATCAGCAAAAGCAATTGTATCCCTTATCGGTGTGGTTTTTCCACTTTAACATCATGATAAAACTCTCTTTCATTAAAATAACCTCCAATGTATGTCCACCATTCCTCTCAATAGTCTTGTTGGCCTCAATATGATCCTTGTGTTTATTTGGTTACAGTGTTAGCTCTATTTGGATTGAAACTTTGATATATGAGAATGGAGAGCTTAGGGTTTGTCTATCCATTGAGATTCAGCCTAATTTCGCTTGCCACATGGAACATTTTGGTGTACTACTAGCCAAACTCTAATAAATACTAGGGGAAGTGTGGGACTGCCACTTCAACTTGGCCTTAATATTAATGGGAAAATTTTCTTTGAGTTTGTGGGGGCAAGGTACGTTAGCACTTTTGTGCTTATATCTCTCATCTTAATATGAATTGATCACGAAGCCCTTCTATGCATAATTCATTTTGTTGTACTTTATTATAATGCACTTCTTTATACTGTTCACTTAGAGAACCCTCACTCAATATTAACGCATGGAAAATGGCTAGGAGTGTAAACAAGTGTATTTCACGTATATTTTTTTGTTTCTTAGTAGAAAAGTGTATTCCATGTGTTAAGGGCGAGGCAACATGTTACAAAGAGGGGATTATTATTATTATTATTTGTTTTATTGGGTAAAAAATATTTCTTAATTAAATGACCAATTTTTCTTTTTAGAATATAATGAATTGATCTTGATGTCTTTATTAATTATGTTTTTTATTTTTTGATAGAAATATCAATTCTGTTTCGAATCAAAACTGATAAGAAATTGGATGAAGTCATGATTCTTTATATCATGATGCAAAGATTGATTTATGTGTTTATCTCTTTCTTCAAACTCAAATTTTTTATTACAACCAAACTTAGTTCATCTTATCCCAAGAAATAGAGGAAAACATAACCTAGTAGAAAAAATTGTACACAATTTCATCCCATTTAATATTTTAAGTGATAGATTTTGTATTAAAAAAAAAAAAAAAAAAAAAAAAAAAAAAAGCCAAGGGTGAATTTAATATTTTATGAAAAATTTATATTGCGACCCCCTAGAAAATATCACTATTGAGGGTGACTAATGGGGTGTAAATATAATTTGGAATTACATTTTACCCAAATCCCTCAATATGCCAAACCTTCACTCACGTTCACCTTAGATTTCAGAGGAGAGTTTTATGCTTACACATCAGCCCTTCTTTATCCCTGTGCAACCACCGCCATCAAGGATGTCGATGATACGAGTGGGTTATGTTGAAGATACGAGTAAAAGGAAGGAAATAGTGTCAGAGAGGGGATCTGTGGAAGATATCTTCTATGTTGAACAAACCCATTATATACTTGTTCAATTTGAGCAACAAATAAACAAATAAGAGAATAACCAAAAAAATTGGAAGCACTTGGGTAAAGAACATAGTGGTATACTCCCGATTCATGAGCTCGAGGGTTTCCTTTTTGTCGCCAAATCCCTTGCGGTTATACTTCTTGCTCCTCATCAGGTTCTTACAGAACACCTTCGCATCAAATTCCGAGTCTGTGGCCGTCGCCAGGGTCGAAGACCCACCTCTGCAACGGATGATGACCGGTTTCCAATTATTGAAACCACTATGGATCTTGGCCCGGTTCTCCGAAGGAGATCCCGTACATGTGGGTTTGTTTCTGACTGATCACTTCTCATGCTCGTGACTCATACACATGATAGAGGGATTGTAAAACAAAAGATGGCAAAACTATTCTGTAGACCAATCCTCTCAAAATAAACGAGAAACAAAAGGATGTGAAACATATCATACGATCTAGGAATTAAAAAGAAAAAAGAAGATGAAAATTAAAAGAGGAGTGTCAGCATCATGCATGAAAAGAATGAGAATTGAGACTTAACCCAAGACAACTATGTTGATTCATTTGTTGCCCTTCCCTCCTCTGCTTCCACCGTTAATGGCAGAGGCAGCAGTGGAAGACAATCCTTTGAGTTCATCAATGCTTGCATCACCCTAAATAAATTCCGTAGCGAAAACCAGAAATTGAAATACCACGGCACAGATATGAACCTGCGTGAGGATTGAAGAACCTCGATCACGAGACAGCAGCGGAGAACTCGCATGGATGTAAACCAACGTTTTGAAACCTCTTAACATCGTCGTTATCGTCGTCAATTTAGTTATAACTTATAGGGACAGGGATCAATACGGCGCCTGCGTATATTGCATCTCCCATCAAAAAAGGGCTCAAGCTAGTCGTGCCACCACCAACAGAAGCAGAGATGGAGTACAAGTTGATGTCAGCATTTGAGGATACTAACGGTAGGGCTGTGAGCGTGATTTAGAATTATGCAGGGGTGTCGGACGTGGCGTTTTAAATTTCTCATATATTCTCATATTTTAAAGAGAAAAATTAACCAATTAATTAAGAAACATTTTTTATCCAAAATAATAATAATCCCCTCAATATAGGATCAATCATGATTCATGATCAATTTCAACCGATATCGTTCGATACACGACACACGATCCATCGATACAATTATATATTTTTTGATTTTCATCAACTTCTATTTTCCAATCGGCTCTAAAACTTTCGAGATCCATGCTGATAACCTCTGGGAAAGAGAAAGATTTGGTCATAGGAAAAAGAAAGAAGAAGAAGAGTAGAGAAGGGAGGTTCGGTTACTTGAGAAGGAGATATTGATGGCAGAGATTCGGTGGTTGGATGTGGTTTGGGGGTTCAGCTACAGAGAAGGAAAAGAGGGAGAGAAAAAGTTCGGGGACAGAAGAAGAAGAGAAAAGAGGGGATAAGAGAGCTCGCGACTCACAGAGGAGAGAGAGGGTTGCAGATATGGAGGGTTCCGCTATGACTAGGGTTAGGGTTTTGATGTGATATGAAATATGGATTGGACATGACAGAGGGGAGTGAAGGAGGAGAAAAGTGCTTTAGGTTTTTGTTTCAGCCAAAGAGGAAGAATGGCAGTTGTAGGGAGTCAGCCATGGGAAAGAAGAGGAAGAGAAAGGGGAATAGATTAGGGTTTTTGCCATTAGGGAAAGAAGGGAGAGATGGGTTATAAGTTTGGTGAGAGAAACTCTCTCTCTCTCTCTCTCTCTCTCTGTTTTGCCTTCAGCCCCCTTGTTGCATCTTTCTCTCTCCCCAATCTCTCCTGTTGTCTCTACCAAGAGGTGTTGAATCCCCCAAGTCAAAACCTTGAAAACCATACTGTCGAGTAAAATCAACAAACATTTGAAATCTCAACTACAGATCTCTTCTAGATCCTAAAACGACACTAGCTACCAAACAAGATAACAAGAGATAAATTATTGGCTAAACCCCTATTTTGCTTACATTAAAGCAGCGATGGAGGTGGGTGGTGTTGTAGGTTGAAGAAGAAGAAAATGAAGTGACGGATGGAGGTTCTTGGGGTGGGGTGGGGTGGGGTGGGGTGGGGTGGGGTGGGGAGGGTTACTACAGTGATGGATGCAGGTGGTACTGTAGGAAGAAGAAGAAAAAGAGAAGTATGGAGTTGTAGGAAGAAGAAGAAGAAGAAGAAGAAGAAGGGGCGGGTGGGGCCTTGGGTACGAGAAGATGATTCTCCTTCATCGTCTTCAAGGTTAAAATTCTCAAAAAAGAAAAAAAGAAAGAGAAATAACATTGGAGGAGTGGAAATCGTACATTTTAGAGCCGATAGGAGAGAATTAAGACAAAAATTGAGGATTTTGTAACGGAATACCGAATCCAAAACAAGTCGAATTAATTCGGTTCAAATTCAATTTGAGTATGTGAGTATGGATCTTGGTTCGGCTCGATTTTGGTTTAGGGTATAAGAACCATTGGTTTGAACCGAAACCGAACCAAATTGCTCTTAAAAGAAAAAAAAAATTGAAAAACCCTTGTATCATTAAGAGAGATTTTTAGGCGGTAAGTGTTTTTTGCTATTTTATCCTCACATATTTACATGCTAAAACAATTTTGGAGTTATCAATGGCCATAAGGCCCATAACTTGGGCCCATTATGACCTTTGGTCCATCACAGTCATTGTCCAAAAGTAGAACCGTTTTCATGACCAAATTAAAATCGAGGTACAAAGCCAAATTAAAACTGCATATTATAACCGAATTGGAACCGAAATCGAACAGAGCTGAATTGAATCGGCTTGAATATTTAAACACATAACCGACTCAGTTATTGATTCGATTCTGGTCCACCTTATCATCATTTGGAACCGAACCGAAACCAAATCGATTGACACCCTTAATTCTAAGTATATTTGTAATATCCAAATTTATTCTAATTTCGTTCAACCAAACATAAGGTGGGTATTTTTTAGAAGGCAAGCCTAATGATAGGTTAATCATGTAATTTTCTCAAGAAACTAACCTTTGGACCAAAATTAGAATCCAAAAAACAGGGATAAAACTGAACCGATAGACAAAGAAGTACCTACGTACTGTACCTCCCTCAGAGAATCTCTTTACCATTATTTTTCGAAGGGAAAATTGGGTAAAGGCAGCAAGGGTCCGTTGTTGGTGGGGAATGGAGACGCGGTTACTTTTAAATCATCCACCAGACCCTATGGAGTCACACAAATTTAGCAATCAGAGACTTTCTCATTTGCCATCCAACCATATGGCACTAGATGGCCACCAGGACATGGACGAGTACGTTATATGCTTTTGATGACGAGCATTTTACCGCATCTTGTCAACTTACGGATACGTAGCACATTGGCGAGGGATGTGGATAGATGGACGAACATGATTTGTTGAATTAGAAATTGGGCCTTGGTATGCATAAGGCGTTCCAACTTGGCCGGGCTTGGGGTCATCAAATGTCATTGACATCAAGACAGCCTATGAAGTTGTGTTGAATAGAATCTTTTTCCTTCGAAAATAGACTAATAGTCTCTCCTACTTTGCAAGGGTAAGGTTCCTTACACTTGACCCTCATTACAAAAAAATAAAAAATGTGTAAGGTTCCTTACAATTGACCCTCATTAAACATATATATATATATATATATATTTTACTATAAATAGGTATCCAGGCCTTCGGCCCCACTAGACCTGTGGGCTCAGACTGCATGGACCGGGTCATACCGGGTAGGGGTGTCAATTCGTGACCCAACCCGACTAAACCAATCGGGACCGACCATTTATAGATCGGCCCGGCCCGGACCGTTTATTAAATGTGTCGGACTTGAGCCCGGTCCGTTTATAAATGGTCGGTCTTGGTTTTGCTACTTGGACCATCGGGCACCCGACGAAGACCGATCGAATAACGCCCGACCGA
>NC_056567.1:823360-861511 GCF_013358625.1 Macadamia integrifolia | reverse complement strand
ATTGGAGGAGTGGAAATCGTACATTTTAGAGCCGATAGGAGAGAATTAAGACAAAAATTGAGGATTTTGTAACGGAAACCGAATCCAAAACAACCTGGATTAATTCGGTTCAAATTCAATTTGAGTATGTGAGTATGGACCTTGGTTCGGCTCGATTTTGGTTTAGGGTATAAGAACCGTTGGTTTGAACCGAAACCAAACCAAATTGCTCTTAAAATAAAAAAAAAAAATTTGAAAAACCCTCGTATCATTAAGAGAGATTTTAGGCGGTAAGTGTTTTTGCTATTTTTATCATCACATATTTACATGCTAAAACAATTTTGGAGTTATCAATGGCCATAAGGCCCATAACTTGGGTCCATTATGACATTTGGAACCGTTTTCATAACCAAATTAAAATCGAGGTACAAAACCGAATTAAAACTGCATATTAGAACCGAAATCGAACATAGCTGAATTGAATCGGCTTGAATATTTAAACACATAACCGACTCAGTTCTTGATTCGATTCTGGTCCACCTTATCATCATTTGGAACCGAACCGAAACCAAATCAATTGACACCCTTAATTCTAAGTATATTTGTAATATCCAAATTTATTCTAATTTCGTTCAACCAAACATAAGGTGGGTATTTTTTAGAAGGCAAGCCTAATGATAGGTTAATCACGTAATTTTCTCAAGAAACTAACCTTTGGACCAAAATTAGAATCCAAAAAACAGGGATAAAACTGAACCGATAGACAAAGAAGTACCTACGTACTGTACCTCCCTCAGAGAATCTCTTTACCATTATTTTTCGAAGGGAAAATTGGGTAAAGGCAGCAAGGGTCCGTTGTTGGTGGGGGATGGAGACGCGGTTACTTTTAAATCATCCACCAAACCCTATGGAGTCACACAAACTTAGCAATCAGAGACTTTCTCATTTGCCATCCAACCATATGGCACTAGCTGGCCACCAGGACATGGACGAGTACGTTATATGCTTTTGATGACGAGCATTTTACCGCATCTTGTCAACTTACGGATACGTAGCACATTGGCGAGAGATGTGGATAGATGGACGAACATGATTTGTTGAATTAGAAATTGGGCCTTGGTATGCATAAGGCGTTCCAACTTGGCCGGGCTTGGGGTAATTAAATGTCATTGACATCAGGACAGCCTATGAAAACGTATCGGGCCCCTTTCCAATTACTTGGGATGGGTGTCCAATTCTTTCTAACTGTTGCGTTGAATAGAATCTTTTTCCTTCGAAAATAGACTAATAGTCTCTCCTACTTTGCAAGGGTAAGGTTCCTTACACTTGACCCTCATTAAAAATATATATATATATATATATATTTACTATAAATAGGTATCCAGACCTTCGACCCGACTAGACCTGTATGCTCATACTGACCCCACAACTGCATAAATCAGGTCATACCGAGGTTGAATAAGAACCACTCAACTTTTACTGAAAGTAGTGAAGAGCATTAAACACCCCCTGTGAATGGTCCAAGATGTGCCTAGTGGGAGTCAAATTTAGGACGTCAAAGTTTACGACTTGTACCAAGTTTGTTGCTCACCAACTGCTCTACCCCCTTGGGTTTATTTGTATATATTACTTAATAGTATTCTTTATATGTAATTTTTATTTGTAATCAAATTAAGATAATTTGGAGTTTAGTAATAATGTGGGGTAATGAGTAGCAGGATCAAGCCCAGACACATCCGCTTGATGTTGCTCCTCTCTTTAGTTGTCCCGTGATTGTGGGTACAATCGTGTACGTAGCATGGTTTCAAGTATCGTATCAATATCGACTGAGACTAATACTTGATACTTGACTGATTTGGATCGTTTATTCATATCATTTCAGAGATAAAACAGTACAAAAATGTTTTTTTTTTTTTTAACAAGGATAAAAGTAACGAATACATATCAATCAAATTTTTTCTTGGTTGAAAATTGACACTAGTAAAATCAGGCCTATAAGAGTAGGAACATTTGCAAATGCCTCAACATGAGTACTCGACCTTGGTAGAGCGCTTAAGGGGGTGTTTGGTTCGGTAAATCTTTGGGATGACATTCTTTAGAATGATAATTCTTAATTTTTTGAGCTGTTTGGTTCCACTAGATGACCCTCATAAGTGAGCACCCTACTTCACATGAATGACCATATTACAAAATATGTGTTCCAAATATGAGTTTACCTCAATACTTAAACTCAGATTTGAACAACATTTTTACCACCTAATATAAAAGGAGAAAGCGGAAAGAAGTTATCTACGGAAGCCAAATCTCAACCCGCAAGAAACATGTACTAGCCTCAAGGTAGGGGTGTCAATTCCTAAACCGAACCGGTAAAATCGGCCGGACCAAACCAATAACAACACGGACAGAACCGAACCGAAACCTTATTGGTTCGGTTCGGTTTGGAGTATTGCAACCCCAAAACCAAATCGAACCGCACCAAAACCGGATGAACCCGTAACCAAACTGAAACCGGCTCAAAACCCGAACCGAAACTGAAACCAAACCGGTAAGAAATCGAAACACTCCAAAATTCACTAAAAAAAATCAAAATTTGCATAGTTTTGTATACATTTGTATGGAAAAGTCGAATCAAAACTGGACAAAAAACCAAAACTAACCTGATTACAAATTGATTTAAGAAACCGAAGACAAACCGAAATCAAACCGCACCGAAACCAAAACCAAACCAAAATCGGAATTTCCTTATTGGTTCAGTTTCGGCTTCAGCTTTCCCACACCGAAACAGACTCAATTCAGACCAAAACCGAGTCGGACCGACTGATTGACACCCCTACCTCAAGGCAACCAAACGATTTTTCAGAAAGAAACATAATTCAAAAGAATATCCATAAAAAGATTGACATTCATATTTGATATATACATTATTTGATTTACCGAATCAAACACCCCCTAAACCTCTTGAACCCCATATAACACCATTCTAAGGTGGTCCCCACACCCCTGGTGTGATAGGGGTTGGATGGTTTTGCGCAGTGGAGAAGGATAAAATAGACCGTCGGATCTTACGACGGCTACATTTTGAGTCGACATAGTTTCAGTTTGTTTCAGTACCATTTAAAGAAGTGGAAAGTAATTGGAATTTCAAAATTTAAATTTAGCAGTTACTAGCTCGCTCACTCGATTAGCGAAGGTTTGATCGCGTTCCAAAGTTCAGTGGAGGAAGTAGGGCGAGGGGAGAGAGTAGCAGAGGCGGGGACAATAGAGAGAGAAGACTTCAACGAAGCCGCGGAGGTGACGAGACCCACCCAAGCCATCCCCTTCGCTCCGGCGACACGAAAACGGTTCTTCTTTTTCTTAGTTTTCTTTCATTCTTGTTACTTTGACCCGGGCGAGAGAGAGAGAGAGAGAGAGAGAGAGAGAGAGAGAGAGAGAGAGAGGTGGAGGAGAAAGAGGGAGATAAGCAGATAGCATGGGGGATAAAAGTTCTGGGAGAGAGTGACGGGAGGGGAGAAATAGAGAGAAACAGAGGGAAAAACATCCTCTGTAGGGAGTTTTTGGTGCGGTGAGGTGCGGTGAAGCTGGAGATGGTGACATGTGGCGAAAATTCATCAAACGGCTGAGGATTGAAGTCCGTGACGCCGACCCATTTCAGCTGCAGACCACGTTTAACCCTTACTCGATCAAACGTATCCATCTCACAACTTCATTGTCCCATTAAATCCATTCACGAGTCACGACCAGAGACGAAGCAGAGAGTTTAGGGTCTTCGTTTTCTTCCAGTTCCCTCCCAAGTCATCGAGCAGCATCAACGATTGGCGACCAACGAACTATGAGACCAGTCGGCGACGGGCTACCAGTGACCAACGACCAACGACCTGCGAGAAGAATCGACGACGAGTTACCAGCGAACCCAAAATACGATCTTCTGAGATTGCTATCTTGATGTGTTCTCCTCGGCGGAGGCTGGCTATGTTTATGGGTGATCTTCCTCTTCCACCATAGAGTGTAGAAGGTTAGTCGTTCCACCTGTGTAACCTGCATCATTACTCAATTCCTCCATTTTATAGTAAAATTCATAAACAAAACCCTATCCAATAAATTGAATTCCACCAATAAATGGTCTCATGTTATACCTTTTCTAAGACCCTAGAACCAGAATTTTTCATGAAATCAACTATCATTGCAGTATTGAACTAAATGATACTGCAGATTCTTACCTCCTCGCTACTTGCAAGTCACAGATAAAAAAATAATATCGGAGCCGATCCCCGGGAAAGGCCCTCCGAACCTCAAGTTAGAACTGTGATGAAAGGAAAAAAAACCGCACCTGAGCTCTGAGGGTTCAAAATTGCTTACCTTTCCTCCTTACTTGGACCCTCTTATCTCGTAATGGGTGAGCTTCCTCGTTGGCCTATAGGTCCCTTTCCCGTGTCCTCTGGCCCGTTGAAGCGTGCTTTATTCTGTCCTTATTCATGTTGATGTGTCTGATCTTCTCATGAGCACTCCTAGATCCTAATGGTTAACACGTGGTTATCCTTGATTAAGTATTCAGGGCTACAATGATTAGCCCGACTACGGCCAATATTGAGTGTGTTAACCGCCTGGCCCTAGTTAAGTTTATTAGTTTGGGGGCCGAACTTAAGGGTGGCTACACATATCACAAGTTCACAATCAGATTCCGGTGACGTAGGCATGGGATGAGAAGTTTTCCATGTGGCGCAGGGTGATCTGATATGTTGGGAATCTATTAGTTTGTTCGTTTGTTCGTCTGGTTATATGTTCGTCCCTTATGATCATGGTAATCAAACCTCGCACGTTCTGATCACTAGGCTACCTACTCGTCTGTTCATTTGATCATCTACTCATCCTGGGGGTCAAGTTCTTACGAGTTTGGCCTGAACTCTTGCATCCTCCAATCTCCTGTTTGTCGGATCTCGGTGACCTCTGGGTCATAGAATTCCGGGAATGTGTCACCTTCCCATTGGCCAATCATACTATGGTATACCAGTGAACACTATCTACAAACCCTAGATAATAATGTAAATTTTTTGAATTTTTTCAATCACCCACGAATTCAGTTACAGAGATGAACTTCAGAGCCCTAGGAACTTAGTGGACATAACCTCTTTGATAAATAAGTAGTTACTTTGTTCGGAAACCCTAGAAAATAGAAATGGAGATTTGCAAAGGAATTTCAATTCAGTACCTAGAGAGAGAGACTTCAAACTTCAAACTTCAAACTTCAAACTTCAAAGCTTCAACGTCCTATGCAGTAACCCCAATGGCATCCATCTCCACCCGAAAACGAGTTGGATCTACTTCAAACCCCCATCCCCACACCCCCCCCCCAAAAAAAAATATCATTCGTATAATCCTATAATTTTTCCTTAAAAAAAAATTCGATGACTTTGTGATCACCAATCAATGCCCGTATGGTTTTTTTTTTAAAAGGAAAAATTACTTGAATACCCACTTTTGGGTTTCTCTTTACAAAAATAACCATCCTATGTTTCAGTTAACAAGAATATATGAAATCATGTTTGAGTTTACAAAACTAACCAAAACAGTGATTTTCCTCAATTTTCCCATGTGCTTGTATATTTTTACCCATGATTCCTTCTACGAGCCTTGTATCACTAATTCCACTCTCATCTTCAACATACCATTGCTGCCACCACCGCCACAACCACCTCTGTCACCACGACACCACCCTTCTCCTCCTACTCCAGTCCCTTGCCCCCAACTCACTCCCTCATCTTCCATGTGCGGCCATGCTCATCCCACTCTGTCTCTTCCGAAAACCCACCCCCAATCCATAGCCTGTGGTTGTTTGGTTGAATAGAGTGGCGTCTTTGGGCTTCATAATCGTATTCTCCACGATGTCACTATCTGTTACAAAAAAATCTCCTTTATTTCCTTTAAAATCCATAAGGAATCCCTCATGCCTTTAGTGACTTTGTGAGAAGAGACCAAAACAGAGAATGAGAGTGCGATGCCTCTCAGAGTGGAAAATAGCGAAATAAAGCATCGCAACCCCACCCCCCACACCCTCCTCTTCCATGCTTTCTCGCTTCCACCCCACGTCACAAGACACAAATCAACACCACGAGAAAACCAGGGCAAGGTTGGGTTGGACGATTGCAGGGGTAGTGTTGGAAGATGTGTTGTAGGGTAGGGCGGGATTGCAACATCGGCGGAGGGGATAGGGTCATCGGGTCTACCGGGTTGAGATTACCGTTTTTTGCAATCAATTTATAGCAACCTGCAATCCCATTTTGTTGCCGTGAAATTTCAACTATAATTTCTTCAGACCATTCATTGTCCCTAGCAGTAAACCTTACTTCGAAATTGCCTTTATACTCTACTCAATCCCATCCCCTATTTTGGTCGCTACCATTGAAAGGCCAATAGTACCCAACGGTGAATTTCAGCCTTACGTTGGGGACTGGTAAGACCAGAGTTTCAGACTTATTTGCTCCTTGGTTCTCTCTCTCCGTCCTAAAAAATATATATCTAATTTCACCTAAACTCGGCGCAATGATGGAGAAGTCATAAGCCAAAGCGAGGTTGCTAGAGCCATCACTGGGCTTAGAGTTACACACCCAGAGAGAAGAGAATGGAAGAATGAAACTGAGAGATGAAGAATGGTACCGAGATTGCAAGAATGAAACCAAGAGATGGAGAGACACCGGGATTGTCAGCAAGGAGGGTCGATTTGTTGGTGACAAATTTTTTGGAGGTCGGGGAACTAGATGCTTCTTTTGCGGTTTTGTCGGATATATTTGTAAAGGGAGATGGCTTGATTTGGAGAATAAGCAAAGAAACATCCGAAGGGAACGATGTCGGTGCAACCAATAACCTCCGACGACTTTTGCGGCTGTTGTCGATTGAGTTCGATGGCTATTGAGCTCTACACTTTTAAGTGCAACAAAATCACTGTTTTGGCTATTTTTGTAAACTCAAACATGATTTCATGTATTTTTGTTACCTGAAACATAGGGTGGTTATTTTTGTAAAGAGAAACCTCGGGTAATCATGTAAAAAAAAAAAAAAAATTCGAGTCTACTACCGAGGATGGGACACTAATTGGCGTAATCGCTGTTACCGTCACAGTGGGGTCATTCTATCGTTCTCATATCGTTCGTGGACCCCACATCTCCGAAGTTCTCTTTGGAATTTCACTTCCGAGTTCCCACTTCCGACCATTCCCAAACCCGATTCATTAGCCACGCTGAGGCTCAGCGGCGAACGCTGAGGTCTTGTCTCATCGAGACAAAAGATTCTATTTCAACGATAGCCACAGCTTACATCTGAGGAGAACAATCTAGGCGGTCCTTCATAGTAGTGCTATCATGACTCTTTTTCTATTTTCCAAGTCCACTTCTTAAGGATCCACGCCCGAACCAGAGCTTAGGATTTGTCGCGTCTCTGAAGTCTCCCTTGTCCGCTTGCGAGTTTGTGAAGCTTCTATATTATCTAATCCATGGCGTTTAGAAGAATGAATTGAGTTCAGAAACCGAGGATTCAAGTCGACAATGGAGACGGAACTGAAAGATTATGGTATCAATAACCATAATCAAGTGCCTGAACCAGCCGACGAGCCTCGCGGTGGGGATTCGAGAAAGGACGAGCGACCTTTGTTGAAATCGGATTCCAATTTGAGCTCTTCTCCTCTTTCTGCTGAGAATCTGCAGGAACTCGATAAGAAATACGCCGCTTTCGTGAGAAGAGATGTTTACGGGACGATGGGGAGAGGGGAACTGCCGTGGTCGGAAAAACTTCTGCTCGTATTCGCTCTTGTCACGCTCGTTCCGATCCGTGTAGTTGTGGCAATGACTATACTGATACTCTACAGCTTGATTTGCCGGTTCTGTACGCTTTTCACAGTTCCGAATCGAGATGAAGGACAGGAAAATTATGCTCACTTGAGTGGGTGGAGAAGAGTCGTCATTGTTCATGCTGGAAAGTTCCTCTCTAGGGCATTATTCTTCACGTTTGGTTTTTATTGGATTAGCGAGACTCGTCGCAATGCTGATGCGGTGGAGAAATTAGCCGGCGAGGTAAATATTTGGATAACTTCTGAAGTTATATTAAATGTTTCCAGGGGTTATTATTTCAGAGTTCGTGCTGTGAATCTCGTATTGATTAACTAGGAAAGCCACACCAATCGCTTAAGAGGAACAATAATGATTTTAGAATGCTATAATTGATTTACACTGGGCTTTACGAAATCACTAGAGACTTCCATTTTTGAGAATTGATTTGCTTAACCTGTTCATCTCAATCCTGACACTTTCTCTTCGCAAGATGGTCAGGTAGAGTTGGCTGATCTAGATCTTTCCTGTGATGAAATGTTCAATCCAGGAGCTAGAAAGTTGAAAGTGATACATCCAAATGAAATATTATAGTTTCCATTGCCCCTCCCTAATAGATTGAAAGCTTAAAACAACTGCTGAGGATTTGCCTTAATAATACATCTCTCTATACAAAGAGAGGGGTCTGAGCCCTTAGAAGAGGGAGAGAATATTTTTTTTTTCTGGAAACAATACCACTCATTGATACAGCACCAGCGAAGGTAATTGTTGCATATGATTTGTAAGGAAAAATGATGAAATGATGAAATGATGAACCTACATTGTTGGTAGAAACTCTTCCTATCTGTGTTGGGCCTGGTTTCCGCATAGAGAACTCATCAAACTCAGCTTGAAGAAACAACAATTGTCTAGTGCAGTTGGTGAGCTGTGGTATGCAAAAATCCCATGCTCCTTAGGAGGTCTCGAGTTCGAGTCTCCTGGCTGTTACCTACTTCCCTCCCTACCTATCAAAAAAAAAAAAAAAAAAAAAAAAAAAAACTCAGCTGGAAGAAACGTGAACATGAGGGAGACCAAGAATGACTAATCACTCAAGACTGGGCAATGTAGCTTCAAGCTGTGATGGATGGAGAAATGGTTCTTGACTTTACAGATGTCCATTGGCTATAAGTGCTCAAGTAAAAATCACCTATAGTTGATTGAATCTGGTCATGTAGCAGCTAAGAGTTTCCACCTTTCATAATCTCCATACCATGGCAATAACACACATAATCACACCATGGCAAAGACTTCTTTGTTATTTATTGTGCATGCTGTATCTATGGTTATTGGTGGGAGTTTCCCATTCTACAGGTGGATGCTGAGGAAACGGGAAACCTTTTCTGTGGGTGATGCAGGGGCAGGAATCTTAACCTAATTCAACCCACTAAGAAAGATTCAGGGAAAGGCTTGATAAAATAAGTAATATGTTTGGGTAGGGGGTGTTTGCAAAATAGGGTAGAGAAGGTGTAATATGTGATATTGAGATTGTTTGATAAGTTAGCCTTAGAGTTGAACTTTCTGTCAGGATCTAGAACTTTCTTATTGTCTGAAAAGCTTAAGAGATATTAGATACAGACCTTATAAGGTCATCAAAGGTGTAGGGCTATGTGAAGCTAGGCCAATTGAATTTAACATTCGTTAAAGCTAAAAGGAATGTCCAGACTGTTATATCATGGTGTAGGTTGGGTAGATTGATTATCTCCACCTCTTGCTAAGTGAGACAATGACGTGGGTAGAATTTTTTATGTAGGTGCACAATCTTGGACCAATTCAAATCCGTTTTGGGCATTTATACAGAGATGAATCGGGTCCATTGAGTCTTTGGTCCAGTAGGATTTTAGGAAGTTCTATTTATTTGGGGAATTATCATTTAATCTTCTATTTTAAGTATGATACGTAGAAAGGTAATTTGGTAGTATCGTAGTTGATGTGTTTCTATTTCTGTTTTAGATTCCATATAGGAGTTTTCCTTTTCTTATTTATATGTATGCTGGTATCAATTACAAGATAAATTTGAGAATGAATTGAATAGTGAGTTGTTTGGTGCCTGCATGGCCTGTGTGTGGTGAGCTCCTTCATCTTCCCCCCTTTCTTCTTGTGCGACTCTTTTTCCCTCCCTGTAACTCTGATTCTATCTCAGGGATTCTTTCCCTTTCTCTTCTGGCCCTCCATATTTTTTTTTGACTTTCTTAAAGAATCGAGGAATCGAATCAAAACCCAAACCCCCACCGCTTTCTCTTCCACCCCCTTGTCACCGGTTGACCTTTTCCCCACCTTCCTAGGGTTCTACTAAAGAGAAAAAAGGAGAGGAGCACAACCCAAAAAAAAAAAAAAGGCAAGAGAAGAGAAAGCGAGAACTAGAGAATCAAAGCTGAAGGATCCGTACCTTTTTTTATGCCTTCTTGCTGCAAGTTGGCACTTCTCCCTGTTATCAATACTGCCTTTGAGGTCCTGATGATCACCACTGGTCGTCGAGGTTTCAATCGTTTCTGCCACTGGTTGTCGACCTCTGAAGTTTCTGCCATTTTCTTCGCTAGTTGCCTCTAGTTCAACGAAGAAGAAGACTCCGTGTCATGACCCAACCTAGGTACAGGTAAGGGTTCAACCGTCACGAAGTTGATGAAACAATGATAAATATCAACAAAATCATTCATCACAAAAGTCATCAAATTTAAGTCTCAAACCAAATAATCAACCATTGTCATGAATCTCAAATAACTGCTAGTGACAATCTGAGGTGTGTTCAATTTAAACTTTAAAATCCTATCCATCAGAGTTTACATCAAGTTGCTCCCTACTACATCCATCTAATAAAATAAAAACAAGAAGATATAAATAAAATAGTATTTGACTCACCCTCGAACTCCACTCCAAGCATACCTCCATCTCATTCCTCTGTGATACAAGAGGTGGGCTCAATAGCCCAGTAAGACAGAATATAGTAAGAGCAAAACTTAGAAACAACAATCAATTACACCCTTGTTACTATGAACAACTTCAATTCCCAAGTGAGCATCCATAAACCTTCACAATTACAACTAAACCCAAACAGTAAGAAAAACATAAGTGAAAAGCCCCTATGCTACAATGTTTAACAACACCTATGACCAATGGAGACACCTTGCTCCTTTCATCCCTAGAAATTTTAAAATCTCCCCGTACTTACTAGTACCTGCGAATAACCGAATAAGAAAATATAAGTCTCTAAAGAAGTAATGCCATGCTTCATGCCCACTTTGTTAATATGCTCTTGAACTTTGACTGCTTCCTTTGAATATAACTTCCAAGGGGTTGAAGACCCAGTAGACAGGGATGAACAAGATGAGGTATTTATGGAGATGATGTCCCATGTATCGGAAACATTTACATTGCTTATTTAAACTACACTGCTTTATTTACTTGACATCTGTCATGAAACCTAAATTGGCATATTTTTCCTTTCCTCAGAAAATATTGGCAGTTCTCTTGTCTTGCTATAACTTGCAAGCTTAATTCTGTTAATGTCATAGCAGAAGACATTTGACTCAGATATGCATGCTTTTTGACATCAATTGCATTTTTGTTTGTAATATGTAATGTTTTGGTTTGTGAAATTTTGGGATTTTATCAGCGTCTTTGAGATGACTGCACCTTGTGCTGCAAATTCATGGTAGATGAAACATATTTAAGAGGAAAAAAGCTATTGCCTAAACTGTAATGGTGTTTTCTGATCTTTATGAAGATTATGCTCCACCATTAGCATAGACAGAATTTACAGAAATAGTTTTGAGCTTATCTCACTTCCTGAAGAGTAGGTGGTTAGGCAACATACATTTCTAGTCTTCCATGTAACACCTGACTGATGAATGAAAGAAAACACACTTTTTTAAAATTGTTGCTCAATATTGTTTGACAACAGCTGCTTAAAATTTTTCATTCTAATTCATTACTGATGTATCTAGATTCAAGGTGGAGAGACCTTGTCATGCTGTGCCGTGACTTAAGATTTTGTATTTTGTGATTCTATCTTCATGAATGTTCCTACTGCAATAAGCCTATAATTACTTCGATTACACCTAGGATGTGTATTCTATCATTTATGTGAGTGAGGTTTTGCAAAACACAATTGAAAGAAAAGCCTCCATAGACTTACTAGGTCATTTGATTCTATTGATTGCCGAAAATGACAGTAAAGTTTAGAAGCCCTCTGGCTGTTTCTGAAAATGTTGTGTGCAACAGTTCCCACTTGGGAGAAAAAGATATTAATTATTTTTGGTAAATTTGTATTTATTTATTTTTTTTTGGTTTGGTTTTCTTTCATGATATGCTTCTGGGATAGTAATGACTTCACGTTGACATTCTGCTAATAAGAATTTTTATTTTTGTGTAACAACCACTTTTGTTTATTTATAATTGGTCAGAATGTCTGCAAAGAACAATCTGAAGAACTTGAAAGACCTGGGGCAATCATTTCGAACCACATATCTCATATGGATATTTTATATCATATGTGTTCTTCTTTTCCGAGCTTTGTTGCTAAGGTGGGTCCAGCTGAGTCTACTTTGGTCTTTTAATTTTCTTTTTCCATTCTAAATCTTTTGGCAGAGCTTTCAATCGGTTGCGCTTCAATGTGGTTAAATCTGAATTCTATCCGATTCAGTTGTATTATCTGTATGCTAGATATGGATCTGAATGGAGACCTGTTGGACTTTCAAGAAACTAGGATTGAAGTTTGCATTTTTTGTGGCCTATCCTTTTTGATCCAGTTTGATACTGTATAGAAGAGAATAAAAAATGGGTTTCTGATAACTGATGGACCTTCAACCATTTTTAGAATCTTGTTGTGATAGGAAATGGAACAGATATTAAAGTCTGTAATATTATGTATTTAGGTATAGATGCATCATGCATGCATTTATACTGTTGTTTTGGCCAAATATGTACACTTGCTTATGTACTTTTGCACAGTAATCTTAATCAAATTGAATCTTATGGGTTCATAATTAATTTTTGTAAAATATTTTCTGTAAAACAAATGCACCGGGTATGCCCTTATTTTCTGTAAAACAAATGCTGTATTGGTAAAACTTTAGTCTTATGTTTCCCGATGGACATGGATGTTAGTTGTACACTTTCAAGTAAATTTATTGACATCCTTATAGTGAAAATACTTCCAATATTTTACTGAAAGCAAATGGAGCCCAACCATGCTAGTGCAGCTGTATCTGCATCAAGCCCAAGCATCAAGTCCCTGCTTTGCTTGAGCAGACCAGATCGGGACTCTGATTTGACCATATGATAGCCTTTTTGATTATGTAAGAAGTAAGATTCTGGTCAGATTTACTTAATTTCTCTGTTCCTGATACTGACATGTTTCCGTTCTATTTTCATTCTTATCTTGGATTTCATTGCCAAAGAGATCAGTGGCTAAACTTCCTTTTGTTGGTCTCATGAGGTTTGTTGCAGCACTTGTTTCCTGGATTATTTTTTTGTGGGCAATTATCATGCCATGTTCTTAGTTTCTTAATTTCCTATTGAATTTCTATTGTATATTAAATATCTGTTGCATTTTTCCTTACTCCTGACACTTGACTTCTTACTTGACATCTAATTTTGATTCATTCTATAAATGCAAATTATGTTTCATAATATTGCTCGCTAAGACATATTATACGGAAATGTTTGTTTTATGTGGCATGAAGACTCAAAACCATCATATGCTTCTTCAGTGTCATTCACTATCTGTTGAAGCAATTGAATTATCTAGTAAGACACGTGGGATGAAGCGTATTTCACTATTTCTTGAATTAGCTCTCCACAGTAGTCTATACTCTTCTTTTTTCTTTTTAATTTTTAATATCAGCAACAGAAAAATATTCAGTACCCAAAAAGCATGCAAGTACAATTGCAGTAAGGTCAGAAACCCCAAAACCTGTTACCCAAAAAAAAAGAAAAAGAAAAAGAAACCCATTACCTATACAAGGGTAAAAAACATGTGCATCAGAAGAAAGTACAAAAACTTAATACGTCAATCATGAAGTACATAATCCCAGCTGGAAAAGTTTAGGTCTTAGCTTCTGACGTAAATTCTTTGCACACCATGCCTAATGCAGATAAATCATAAAAAAATGGTTTATTTTAGTGGAAATAAGTATGTGTTGGGCCTTTGGTCCCAGGGTTTTTTATTGTTATAGGACACTTTAGTGGGCCTAAAATATGGATAGGAGGAAGGAATACAAGGTGTCAAACATGTATAACCATGTCAAACATGAATGATCGTTCACAAAGGTAACAAAATAAGTAAACATGACCAATTTTTTACACTACATGGATCCTAAATATCTGAATGCACTAAAGAAAATAAAGGACTCCTAGACAAACTATGAGAAGGAAAAAAGAACGATAATGGTTCCTTAGCTCACAAGATTTACACTCAAGGTGGGACATAGACTTGCGACTAGGTATCATTTGTTGAAGCTTGGACTACGACAAATGTCCGAAAGTGCCACTGAATAAGGGAAACATCACCAGAAGCAGTAGCAGCAGCTGTAAAGGACGCATCACAATCGATGTAGTATAGCTCATCCTTCTCATGTCGTCCTCCGATCTTCCTCTTTGTCTGAAGATCCTGAAAAATGCAATAAGAAGGATAGAACATGACATTACTGCTTTAGTGAGTCGACTAACAGATAAGAGACCCGAGGGTAACTGGGGTACATGATTGACAGATGATAAAGTCATGGACAGAGTTGATGAATAATGTTAGGCTAGGACTCAAAGAACCTAACCCCAAGTAGGATCTTATTATAGCAATATCAAACCATTAGATGGACTTGAAACCTCCAGTGAAGGAAAGGTAAGAGAACTGGACCTACAGACCTGACTTCTTCAGGAACTTGATGGGGCCTTTCAATCATGTAAACAGTAGCTTAACAGCACCAATAGAGTCTCGGATCACTCTCATGATAAGGTAATAGCAGGGTATAAAATGGAAACTGAAAAAAAAAAAGGAAAATAGAAGAAGATAGGACGGGTTGATTCTCTCACTCTTGCTTTTATTTATAATGAAACCAATTACAGCCTAAGATCTTCTATAGGCATTCCAAATTGAAAGTAAATTTCTATCTCTAATGGGTTAGAAAATAAAGAATCCCAATTACATAAGCAAATCTACTTAAAAATAGAAACTATCATAACCCATAAATTATCTCCTTAAAAGAAAGCCTCCATGCACAACAATATTGGTCTTTAGCTTGATCTTCACCAGCTGGCCATGGGTCCCACCAAATCTGAAACAATATTCTTCCATAAGTTGTGATCGATATCTTCTTGGAAAGCAAGAGTCCATTCAGTGACAAACTAAGTCTTTGGTCTTCATATAGGTGGCACTAAACCCCACGAAATCTGGAGTTAATCTTCCTACAATCAGCCAGTCATGTGTTCCCAAAATTGTTTCTTCGTGTTTTCATCCAATCCTTTGTGGGTGCGTTGCGTAAGCACCAATTGTATTGATTACCTCTTTTCCAAACACAAGTTTGATGGATATTATCCTATCACCAACTCTTTTAACATCTACAACATCATTTTGAGCTCAAATTCCTTGATCTATCTATCCAGGTGTTCCCAATTTTTTTTCCTAGTATTTTCGTCTAATCCTATTTGGGGTTCATAAGCTCTGATTACATTGATTACCCCTTTTCCTAAAACAAGTTTGACCGATATTATCATATCACCAATTCCTTTAACATCTACAATGTCATTTTGAAGTCCCCTCCTCATTCCCATCTCCAAAACCATATCCTCCATGAATTCTTTCAAAATCTCTACTATCTCTTCCCATGTCCATTTAGATCTCCCCCTTGTTAATATCTTCTCCTTGACTAATTCCTTGAACTAATCTATCCATGTGTCCAAAATTGTTTCTTAGTATTTTCATCCAATCCTATTTGGGGTTCGTAAGCACTGATTACATTGATTACCTCTTTTCCTAACACAAGTTTGATGGATACAACTCACATGATTATCGATTTCTATTAACTTATTACTCTCTCACATAAATATTGATTGTTATTAACTTATTACTCATGCGTCAATACTACACTTTCTTCCCAATATCCTGTTGGGTGTTAATTTCTTGGATTTGAATTTCTGCAAGAACTCCGAATCATTCTCTTGAAGCTCATCCTCTTTATGATAAATGATCCGCTTGCCCCAAAATGACCTGGCCCAATAGGGAAATCCCAATTCATTGGGCCTTTCGATACAATCAAATAGATTGCCACTGCTTCCTATTTCCTAATTTTTCTGGACATTTTTCTTCCTTTAGCAACTTCCCTGGAATCTGAAATTGTTTGGAATACGTGTTGTACCATTTATTGTGACCTGAAGCTTTGAGTATCATTCTTTTTTATCTTAGTTGGAACTTCTCATTCATCTTGATGGATTTATTTTTCTTGTTTTATCACTTGATGCATTTTGTTCAGTATCTCGTGACTATAGCCTGATGGATTTCTATTGCTTTGTTTAACAGCAAATGTATGGGTTGTGTTTATGTCCAGCGGGAATCAAAATCATCTGACTTTAAGGGTGTTTCAGGTACATCAATCTTTAAAATTACTTTTCTTTACACATCATAATTTTGGGCCATTATCTGCGGTTCTCAGACTCTTAGGTCTCTGTACTTGCAGGTATTGTGACAGACAGAGTTAAGGAAGCCCATCAGAACAAAAATGCTCCAATGATGTTGCTTTTTCCAGGTTGCCATAAATTTGATTTTATTTATCGCATGCACATAGCCTCATGATTCCCTTAATTCATTTTGTCACACTACATGTCTGCAAGATTACAACTCAACTCGACGAAGCTTTATACCAACTAAGTGGGGCTGGCTATATGAATGTTTTACCATTCAATTCTATCTAAAGATCATATACTAAGTGGGGACATAAGCTGTTGAAATTCAGAGCTCTAGATTCAACTCAATAGCTTAACGGTTTAACTTAGCACATTGAATGGTCTATCAGAGTTTTGTAGGAAGAGTCAAGATTTTTTACTTTACGATTTGTACGAAACACATTTTTGTTACTGAACTCCAAAAGGGGAATAAGAAGAAAAAGACATGCAATTCACGGCCTAGCTCTTATATAATTGTTCAATTAAATGGAATAAAGTTGAAATTGAATTTGGGAAGTTCAAAAAAGAAAAATGAATTTGGAATAGAGTCAAAGTTTTAGTGTTATGGTCATAATTTGAGTTGCTTGATCTGGAACTACAAAAATGTCCTAGGCTTGTGATGAGGAAATTCTAATTTCTAAGAGTAACGTTGTGATACTTGAAGCCTTGAAAGTTTCGTGTTGGAGAGAACATAATGTCATTGTGGCTGCAGGAGATGTTCAGGATCATGTATCGTAGATGTTGATTGATGAAAATAAGCACCGAATTTATTAAGTAAACTCAAGAACAACAACAACAATAATAATTAAGTGGGAAAAAGGAAGAGACGAAAAGATGAGGATACAGAAATGGAAGATTGAGAGTAAGAGGAAAGCGGCACAACCCAGCAAGTCAGGAGAATCTCAGCTAAATAGGGTCGGCTACATGGATCCTTGCCCTTCAATAGGCCATATATGAGGTTGTACCTTACACAAGACCAAAAATATGCATGTCGTTCCTCCCAATTTCTCCTATGGTCATTTTAGGTCTGCCCTCAAGCTCTTTTAGCTCCTTCAATCAAAATCGGATCACTCCTCCTTACTAGGGTGTCCTATAGCCTCTGTTGAACATGGCCATATCACCTCAAGCGACTTTCTTAGAGCTTGTTATTAATCGGGGCAACTTCCAAATCAGCTCTATAATGCTCATTGCTTATTTTATCCATCCTAGTTTTGCCGCGCATCCATCTTAACACCCTCATCTTTGCTACACATAACTTCTCAATATGACACTTCTTAACTGTCCATCATTCTCTCTCTCCCCCTCAATACAGCATAGGCGGTTCGCACAACAGTTCTATTGAATTTTCCTTTAAGCTTTAGAGGAATACGCTGGTCACACTTTAATTCTGTATAAAACATCATCCTCTAAGTAAACTCAAGAACAAATATCCAAATAAATGAGGTTTTCGAACTGAGTGACTAAACTTAGGAGACTTTTTTCTTTAGGTGCTGAAGCAGGTATCCTGGTCAACTTTTGTTTTGGTTTGATTATAATTGTTTACATAGGCTGAGTTGCATACATGAGATCATACTTGCACATTCTTTTCCTCTTGTTTTTATTAATAATATTTTCTTAGCCTTGGCTTATTAGAAGAAAAATCTAGTAACCCATGAGAAAAAAGAAATTCTGACTTGTCTTTGACAAAAATGATATCATTTCAAGTTCAAGCTATATTTAATTTATCTCACCAAATACAAACTATAAATAGACCATATTTTAGCCACACCAGCTGAGAGCTTATGCTGCGTGTGCATCAAGGTTCGAGATTTCAGTTCCCACCATGGTCGAAACTGGAATATTTTGGGTTTCGACTGCAATTCAACTGAAACTTTGCATGTTTCGTTTGGCCATTTCATTTGGTCATTTCGGTGGTCAAATGATCATATTTTGGCTTGAATTTTCAGGAAAACCCTAATTAAGCATTTTAAAACATATTAGAACCTTTAGACTACAAAAAAAACACCAAAAAGGTACTTTGGCTTTGTACCTTGGTTAATAGTGTACTCCTACACTCTGCCTCAGAGAAAATGCTGTAGCCCCACGGCTATTGAAACCCAGCTCAACTGCCCTGGTCCATTGACTGCTCACACAACTTTGGTTGCTTCTCTGGATGCCAATTTGGTTGTGACCTCTACCCACCACCACCACACCACCCCACTTCCATTTAGCCCCAGCCCACCAACATCATCAAATCCTCTACTCTGAACCTGAGAAAACAAAAACCCAAATCCTTTACCATTAACACCAGATCTTTGACCACTCCCAACGCCACTCTAGTCATTGGCTATTGTCGTAGAACACTTGCCTCCTCAGGCCTTCCCACTCCCACTACCCCTTGCAACTCATGTAAGAGTCCAATGCCCACCCATCCTAGTTCCAAATGATTCCTTGGACCATCTATAATGTCCGAGGTCTAAATTCCTCGGCTAAACAATCGGAAATCAGATCTTGTATCCGCTCCTCCCAGTCCAACTTCTGTTGTCTCCTTGAGACCAGGGTCCTGGAAGCCAATGCCTCTCGTATTGCTTCATCAATTGCTCCCTCTTGGTCTTTCCTTGCCAACTACCTCCATAGCCCTAATAGAAGGTTCTAGATCCTTTGGGATCCCTCCTTTCTCAACATCTTTTGTCTTTCCTCTTCGGCCCAAGCTATCCACATCTCTATTTCTCACCACTCCGGCTCATTCATTTACTTTCTCTCTATCATTTATGCCCACAACCTGGCTTCTCTCTGTCTTCCCCTATGGGATGATATTCTTTCCTTCTCCAACACCGTTGGTCCCAGATCTTGGGGTATTGCCAGAGACTTCAATGTTATTAGGTTCAGTCATGAAAAACAGGGGGGCAACCCCATCGATTCTCAGGCAATGGATTCTTTTAATGATTACATTGATGATCTCATTGACCTTAGATGGTCTGGTGCTAAGCTCACTTGGCACAACAGAAGAGTCGGTAATCTCCGGGTGGCTTGTAAGCTTGATAGGGCCCTCGTTAATGAAGCTTGGCTCGACTCCTTCCCTTCTTCTCATGCCAGCTTTAGCCTCCCTGGGATCTTTGACCATAGCCCCATCTCAATCCATGTCCTTCCATTCCGCTCCTTTGGCCTTAAGCCTTTCAAGCTCTTTGACATGTGGATCTCTCACCCAGAATTCCATTCTCTTGTCCATAATGCCTGGAACAGTCACACCCCTCATTCTTTATCCCCCCTCATTGCTTTTGCTAGTAGGCTCAAGAGTGTGAAATTTGCCTTAAAGCTCTGGAACACCTCCACCTTTGGGAATATCTCCTCTCGAGTCTCCTCTGGACGGGACAAGCTCTACTCTAATCAAGCCAGACTTTAACACAATCTCCTCAACTTGATCCTTGCTGAGGAAGAAAAAGCTACTGCTTCTGACCTTTCCCATCTTCTCGATCAGGAAGAGAGCTCCCTCCATCAGAAAGCTCGAATCAAATGGCTTGAATTGGGTGATTCTAACTCGGCTTATTTCCATCGCTCCCTCAAAGCTAGAAATAATGCCAATTCCATCCTGATGCTTATCTTCTCCTCTAGGATTGATCTTTTTGCCTCGGATCTCATCAAGTTGGGAGAAGTCTCTCACTTCTAGAGGCTCTTTAGCCCCTCCCTCGCTACCCCTACCCCTACCCCCATCCCCATCCCCATCCCCATCCCCATCCCCTATGATCTCCTCAACAAGTTTGTCCTCGATGATTTCATTCCTTTTCTCCAATCCATTCCCAAGGAGGAGGAAATTATCTCGACCATCCTCTCCCACAAATCCAACAAAGCTCTGGGCCCTGATGGCTTCAATATGGGCTTCTTCTTTGCCTGTTGGAGCACCATAAGAAATGATCTTATTTCTGCGGTGTGTAGTTTCTTCTACAACCCGAACCAGATTGAGGGTATTAACCACACCTTCTTGTGTCTCATCCCCAAAAAAGAGGGTGCGGTTTCCATGAATGTCTACAAACCCATTTCTCTCTGTAATCTCTTTTACAAATTCATTGCCAAAAAGATCCAGAAAGTCATTGACTCCCTCGTTAGCCCCAATCAATCGGCCTTTGTTACGGGTAGAAGTATCTCTGACAACATCATCCTCTGTCATGAGATCGTCTGTGGTTTCTACCGGAAGACTCATGCCCCGACGACCCTCCTTAAGATTGACATTCACAAATTTTTCAATACCATTAGCTGGGATTTCATCTCTAATGTGTTGCTCCAGATGTCTTTCCCGCCATCTTTTGTCCATTGGATCCATGCTTGCATCTCCTCCACTCGTTTCTCCATTCTAGTGAATGGGAGCCCGGCCGGGTACTTTACCTCGGGCTGTGGCATTCGTTAAGGATGCCCCCTGTCTCCTCTACTTTTGTCTCTCTTTGGAGGCCCTCTCTCATTCCATTCAATTTGTTACTGACCTCCACCTTATTTCTCCCATCCCAAAATGCAAATCCCTGATGACATTATGATCTTTTCCAAGGCTGATCCTCTTTCTATCTCCACCATCATGTCGACTCTCCAATCCTTTGAATCCTTCTCGGGGCTAAGTATTAACCTCCTCAAGTCCAATATCTTTATTTTTGGTGTTTCCCCTGATGTCTGAGACACTCTCTCTGAGCTTGTTGGTATCCCGCTCGGCTCCTTGCCTGTTAAATATTTGGGGCTTCCCCTTATTTCCTCTAGGCTTTTGGCCCATCACTATGCCCCCATGCTGGATAACCTTAGGAAAAGGCTCCAGCTCTTGAAAGGGCAAACTTCTCTCTTTTGCTGGTCCTTTAGTCCATGTATCTTTATTGGTTTGGTACCTTTGCCCTCCCTGCTTCAGTCATCAAATCCTTTAAGGGTCTCCTTTGTTCTTTTCTTTGGAAGGGCTCCGATTCCTCTAAATTCCTAAGACCCTTTAGCTGGGAAAAGGTTTGCCTTCCTAAAGCTGAAGGTGGTCTTGGGATTAGAAGAATCAAAACCACCAATTCCATTGGGATCCTCAAGCTCATCTGGAAGATTGTGTCTAAGCATAAGAGTATTTGGGTTGATTGGATTTACTCTGATCTGCTCAAGTCTAACTCCCTTTGGATTGCTTCACAGATGCTTCCTGGATATGGCAAAAGATTCTCGAGCATAGACCCTTAGCCCTCTTTTCCATCTCCTTCAAGATTGGTAATGGCCAGTCTATTTCCCTCTGGAAGAACCCCTGGCATCCTGCGAGCATCCTCTATCACATCATCCCCCCCAGAGTCATATACTCTTCAGGAATTTCTTCTAAGGCCTTAGTCTCCTCTATCCTTTCCCCCACTGGCTGGTCCCCTCCCACCTCTCCCCCCCTTTCCCCCTGGCCACAGAGGAAGGGAGGACAAGTGTATCTGGCTCCACTCTAATGAAACCTTTTCTTCCACCTCCTCTTGGTCTTTCATTCGAAGTCCCTCCCTGGTAGTTCCGTGGTTCAAGGTGGTTTGGTTCCAAGGCCACATTCCCCGCTATAGCTTCACTCTATGGCGTTGTCTGACAATTGCCTGCCCACTCAATCTTTTCTCATTCGTTGTCACATCCCAGCCAACCCTACCTGCTGCCTCTGCCCCCCCTAGGTAGAGAGGACATCCCTCATCTCTTCTTCTCTTACCCCCTTTCTTCCCTCATCTGGAAAGTTGTCTTGTCCAAGTGTTGGCCGACTAGAAGATCCATTCTCCCTTTTGACAGAGAATGGAACTGGATTGATATGACTTTCTCTGGGTCTTCTATCTGTGACCCCATTGGCAAATTAGCCTGTTCCGCTACTGTTAACCACCTCTAGATGGAATGTAACATTCGTAGATGGACTGCCAAATCCCGTTCTCTAGATAAGATTTGGAAAGCTATCTACTTTGATGTTACATCTAAAGTGTCATCCCTTCAGATCCGCCTGGTCCTCACCACCCCTAGAAGCTCCCACATCGTTGCTTCCTGGAACCTCCATGTTGACTTCATCCCCCTCACTTGATATCTTTCTGGTTTCCGGCTCTCCCATCGCTATCCCCCCCCCCTTTTGCTAGCCATTGTTGGTGATTTTGCTCTGTATTTATTTTAGTTTGCTTTTGTTTTTGGCTTTTGGCCTTTGGTTTTCCTTTGTTGGTTAAGGCCTCCCCTCCCCCTCCTTCCCTTGTATATTTTTCTTCTCTTGGTAATGAATTATTTATTCATAAAAAAAAAAAAAATAGTGTACGTTGTACCTTGCTGTATATTTTCTCAAATGTAGCCTCTCTTACACATAATTTAGTATTAGAACATACAAAATTCAACAAAATTACTAAACTATGCATTAGGAATGAAGAAAAAGCATTTAATATTACACAATGTCAAAGTGTTACAAGTATTCAAGTAGAAGTGTATAACCAGGGTTAAAACACTCCTATGAAACTATTCCTCCAACTCTATGTCTATACCACGGAGAGTTTTGGATAGGATAAAAAAAACCTTAGGAGAAAGAAAGTTATACCTCTAAATTTGAATCTTACACAAACCTTGCTCAAATGCAGCAAATCATCACTATTGATGCGTTGTAGTAGTCCCCAACACTTTGTTCCACCAAGAAATGTAGGTGTTTCGGTACAATCACCAATGTTCCACATACAGAAAAGTAGGGATTTAGTATTTTACTGACACTTTGTTCCACCAAGAAATGCACTGTTTTGTACAGAAACCTAGTCACCTACAGAAAACTTGGGATTTTATGTCTGTTTCTGTTCAATCACCTACATAAAAGCAATTTGGGCAAAAAAAGTGCTATTTAAGTGTAGTAATCCCCCAACACTTTGTTCCACAATGTTTTTTTTTTTTAATCCCCCCTCTAACAGGAGAAACCACTTGAAAGATCAAAGCAGTGCTTTTATATGCGCACTGTTTTGTACCAAATCCGAGTCGAAACCGAAATTTCAGTTGAAAAACCATGCATTCCTACTACTGAACTGCAACCAGTTTCGTTTCGAACTTGGTCGAAATCAAAATATTTCTTGAAACCTCAGGTGTTTCGACTGAGATTTCGAACGTAGGCAAGTACCGAACTCAATTCACCACACCTCATCCCTCACCGCTAGAGGCAAGTAGACAAGTCCTGATCTGTCATTCCATTCTATTTAAGGCCATAGTTTCTGCCTACTCACGTTCTCATGTCTTTTCAAATTTCCTTGTCCATTTTAAAATGGTTTGGCTCAAGGTTTTCATGATGCCAGCTTGCAAGCTTATTCACTTGTCCTCTTTATCCAGTTTTGGGATCAGCCGTGCAAAAGCATCAGCTGTCTTATTTGATTATTCTGCTTCTTACATGTTTATTATCTCTGATCAAGTCCAATTGCTGTTCAGTAGAAAGTCCATATTGCTCTCAATTTCTTCATAATTGTTAAGGCCTCTTCTAGGTCCCAAGGTACTTCAGAATGGTGGCGTGCACTTGCCTAATTTCTTACAATTTGGCCCTCGCCTCGGCCAGGTTTTGATCTAGGTGGGTGCCAATTTCCCCCCGGGGGGGGGGGATGTTGTTAGAACTAATGTATGGCTGTATGCTTTTAAGGTGCACTTTGTTGCAGCTTATATTATATATATATATATATTTTTTTGGTGGGGGATTTAAAATGAAAAAACTGTAGAACTTAGGGGTAAAAATTGAAAAAATGAATATAACTACGCCCAAATTGCTTTTTTGATAAGTGTTGAATGATCACTGATTGACTGGGACTTCTTTGGTGTATACTTTACTTACAACTAAGTATAATATATTACTAAAACAATAGGAATTAACATAACCTGAAAGGTCCTAAGGTAGATCCTGCTTTATGCATACCTAGACCAATAAATCCTCACCTATGTAACCACCTAGCATCTAGGTTCCAAGGCTCCTGGGTAGTGCCTTTGGCTCACCTTGGCACTGGACATTTTTTTATTAATCATATTTGTTGGAGTTATATAATAGGCGTACTTTAGGAACTATCTTTATATATATATATATATATTTTGGATGATTAAAAAAATTCATTACGAAAAGAGAAAGAATATACAAGGCCCCAAAGGGAAAAGAAAAGGAGCAAAGGCTAGAAGCCCACCAAGGGGGAAAACCCCAACTAAATAAAGAAGAGAAGGATCACTACAAATTAAGTTTTCCATTCATTGGAACGAAGGTAGTAAGGAGCAAATCTCAGGCGGTGACTCTGCCCAGAAAATGTGCAATAGCCATCCTCATCATGATTAGAAAGCTTCAAAGATACCATATGGCCAAGGCAAGAAGGAGGAGGGGGGACTTCCAATCAGGAAAAAGAAGGGAAGGAGACTCCAGGATAGGTGTCACCATGGCATCACTAGGCTCCGAAAGCTCCTCCTCCGAAGCAACAAAAGAACTGTCAACCTCAAGGGTCAAATTACACAGAGGAGCCCAAGAATTAGACGTCAAAATCTTCTTCTTCTTCTTCTTTTTCTTCTTCTTATTCTTCTTCCTCTTCACAGGGGACTCAATAGGGGTGAGAAAGGTGGGGCATAACAACCCCACATTTTGCGAAGAGGGAGAAGCCTCGGTAGAGGCCAAGGAGCCTGCGATGACAGGCCCTAGTATTTCAATTTCGGCGTGAGGGACATTGAGCGCACATTGCCTCTGTTTAAACAAAGGAGATGGAGGGAGGTCAACATACACCGAAGACCCATCTAAAGTCACACTAGCTCGCAGCTCCAAGTCCAATATAGGCTCCAACATACTAGACTGGAGGCCAATCCAAGCCTATCTCTAGAAGAAAGCCCCAAGCCGACTAAAGGATTTGAAATTGAATTTTCCTCCAAAGGGGGGGGGCCACCTCCTCCAACTCTAAGAAATTGATAGTAGAGGCACATTGGTAAGTGGGAAGGTCCATTAGAGGACCAACAACACACTCCAGCTCATCCTCTGTCCCTTGGGAAGAGGGAAGATCCGTCAAAACCGCAAAGGAGTTGGCAAGAGGGGCACCTTCAATAGTGCTAGTAGCCTCACATGGGAGGATATCAATGTGAGAGGACAATTGAGTAGCTTCCATCGGACAAGGAGAGACACTTAATGGGAGGCCATTGGGAACCACACCTGAGAAGAGGTTGACAATGCAAGGAGGGGAAGCGACAAGATCACCAACATCACACTCCACCACCATGCCCAAGGAAGAAGCATCACCTTGTTGCACCGTTGGGAAGCTCCCAACCTCTCTTCTCTCCATCCGACGAGCTGGTTTAGGCCTTGTGTTACGCAGGGGAAAAGCTGCCGTCACCTTTGGGGCATAGAGAAGGCCCATGGCCAAATGAACAACACGGAACACAACGGGGAGGCACCCACTCATAAACAACTTCTTGTTTAAAACTGGAGCTTCCCTCGGGGCAAACCGAAATGAATTTGGGAAGTTCGGCCAAAGCTTTGATCAAGATACAAATGCGAGCAAAGGAGAGGCGCTCTTTCGACAAGCTAAAAGAATCGGAGTAGAGAGGAATGCCTATCTCACTCCCAATTAGGCTAAGCGCCGATTGAGACCACACGTGGAACAGCAGGGCGGGGAGCCTTACCCAAATCGGGATGGCATCCAGGTCGATCTTCAACGAAAGGTCGGGGTTCCAAGCTCTCACGAGGAGTGGTTGTCTCAAAAGATGCCACGGGCCACCCTCTAGAACCCGCTGCTTGTCAGCATCATTGTTGAAATTGAACACCATGAAGCCATTCTCCATGAGTTTGATATCTTGTTGGCCTGAGATCTTCCAAAGTCGAGGAAGAGAAGATTTTAAGACCTTGAAGGAAGGCTGGCGACCCACGAAGAACCCAATACACGTATTACTCCAAAAATGGAGCTCTTTTACCACTTGAGACGTGCAACAAATGATTGTCTTGCCATCCACAGTGGAAGGTTGAGAGTAACATAGTGAGAGACCCTCTTAGGTAGAAGGGGGATGCCCAAACAGAGAAGACAAGGTCCGATTATGGGATGCCGACCCTTGGAGAGGGGGAGAAGGTTGAGGAATCTGGTTAGAGGAAGCAGCATAATGGGTTGGCAAAGGAAGGGGTGGGGATGGATAGGGAGGGATGGTTCGAGTGGAAAAATCCATCGGGGACACGTCAGACATGTGCTTGGCTTTACATTGCTATTCCATGAGGAGGTGAAGCTAACTCCGCAAATTGAATTTGGGTTTTTTTTGTTCTTTTACATCATTATTCGATAGGGTTAGGTGAAACCCATCAAAACCTTACAAGTTCTCTCAAACTGTCTTTATATATTTTTTTTTTTGGATGAAACTGTCTTTATATTATGTTGTCCTAAGTTGTATTTTCCTTTTCTCTATTTTACCTCCCTAGGGAGGCTTATGTAATTTCCCCAACTTATTAGTTTGAACCTAATAAAGATGGGAAGAGCGAAATGCTCTCCCACGATTTGCACTCTTCTCTTCATCTTCCTCATCTCTTACCCTAATATCTCTAACTTCTAACTTGGTATGAAGCTCCATGGTTAGAAGTGAGTTTATTGATGTTCCATCAAGATTTCATGGTTTATTAGCTCGTTGTAATTTATTTTTTGGGTCCTAAGAAGAAGATATTTGGGAAGTGTGTTTCCCCTTTGATTTGGATCTCCATTTGTGTTGTTTTAGGGGTGGTATCCTTACATCATGTCTGATCTCATAGAACCTGCAGAAGCTACATCAGGTGGGTCGAGTAGTACCAACCCTATTTCAATTGTCTTTGATAATCCCAATACTCAAATTTCTTTTGTGAAGTTGGATAGTACCAACTATTTGGATTAGTCACAATTTGTGAGGCTATACTTGCGAAGTAGAGGGAAGTTACTGGGGCTATCAAGTCCCTTCTGTCGCTATTCTAGGTTACTAGAAATGGGAAACAACTAACTCTCCTATTTTGACTTGACTGTTTTTCTCCATAAAACTTGAGATTTATCTGGAAGGAAACTGCTAAGAATATTTCGGATACTGTTTAAGACCTATAACAGGGTAGGTGACTTTTCTAAGGTTTACCAGCTTCTTCAGCAGGCACTCTCCATCAAGCAGGGGAACAAGACTATTTTTGAGGACTATAATACTACCATAGGACTCTGGGAGCAGTATGATCATTATTGGGACCTTCAGTTTTCCAATCCTGAAGATGAAGCTAAGGTTTATAGATCCCTTGAAAAATGGGTGTGTTCTGATTCCACTAAATTGGGCTGAATTTAGATTATGAGCCAATCCATATACAAATTTTGGGTTGGTCACCTCTTCCATACCTTGATAAGGAGTGTAGCTACCTATTGAGTGAGGAGACCAGGAGAGGTACTATGGATTCTGCACGTCCACTTGAGCGCTCTGCTCTCTCTTCCACTACCCACGGAGAATGGTGTGGAAGCGACCGAAGCTAGGGGTCATCCTGTGGAGATGATAGAGAGACCCTGACAATGTGATAATTGTGGGAAACCTGGGGATACCCGAGAGAGGTGTTGGGTTCTTCATGCCCATCCTTTTAATACTCGTGGTGGATCTGCTGGCACACGTGGTGGCCGCAAAGGGGCTACATCCCATACTACTATGTCAAAGACTAATCCTAGAGGACACATAGGCAGATACCAGCTCCTTCTCTAGGGTTGATATTGTAGTGCTTCATAGTTCATGTCTCAGCTTGACAGCCACCTCACAGGATACCTCACCTTCCGATATTCATGTCTCCACATCTGTACCTTCCACTGCTCTGTTGTGGGGTCATTGACTCTGGTGCTACTGACCACATGATTGGTACGTCTCATTATTATGATTCTTACTCCATTTGTTCTGGTATGGATAAGGTTTAGGTGGCTGATGATACCCTCTCTGTTTTTGGTAAAGGCAATATTCCCATTACCTCTTCCATTTCACTTAATTCCGTTTTTCATGTTCCTATCCTTTCCCTGAATCTTTTGTCTGTGAGCATTTTAACTAAATCCTTAAATTGTCGTATCACTTTTTTTCCTTCTCACTGCCTTTTTCAGGATTTGGTGATGAGGAGGATTATTGACAATGGATATGAAGAGAGCGGCCTCTACCACACCATAGTCCTGTGCATGTGGCCGTAGTGACAGTAGTTTTATTGACTGTGTGATGCTTTGACATCAGCATTTGGGACATCCCTTTTTCTGTTATGAGGAAACGATTACCTCATTTATTTACATCTTTTCTTTCTTTTCATGTATTTCATTGTGAACCATATACTTTTGCTAAACATTGTCGTTCATCTTATCCCTATCATACTAATAGATCTGTAGTTCCCTTTCACATTGTGCACACTAATGTTTAGGGACCTTGTCCTACTACCTCCTTGTTTGACCATCGTTATTTTGCTTCATTTGTTGATGATTTTTCTTGTTGTAGTTGGACCATTTTTATGTAACAAAAGAGTGATGTTTATGATGCCTTAAAAAAGTTTCTATAAAATGGACTATACCCAGTTTGAAACCAAGATCAAAATTTTCAGATCTGATGGGGGGGGGGGGGGAGGGGGGAGGGGGAGGAAGTACATGTATCGTGGTCTGTAGGACTTTTTACTGACAATGGTATTATCCATCAGCTTGCTTGTGTTGATACAACCCAACAGAATGGGGTTGTTAAGAGGAAAAATTGCCATTTGTTAGAAGCCGGTAGAAGCCTTCTATTTGGCATATATGTTCATAAAACTTTTTGGTGTGAGGCTGTTCTCGTCAACAACATCCCTACCAAAATCCTTGGGTCCCAAAAATCCTATTGCACTCTTGTCTCCTTAGTCTTCTACTTTTCCTCTTCCTCCCAGGGCGTTCAAGTGTGTTTGTTTTGTGCATGTTAACAACTCCTCTCGCACCTAACTCGATCCCACAGGCTCTCAAATGCCTCTCCCTTGGGTATTCTTCCACTACCAAAAGCTACAAGTGTTATTACCCTTCCTCTCGCAAATGACTTCTTTCCAAAGATGTCACCTTGAGTCTGTGTCCTTATTTGCTTTTCATTAGCATCCTCTTCAGGGGGAGAATGAAAGTGAAAAAGTGAAAAAGGCTACTGATGCCATTCCGTTTCTTACTCATTTTTTTCTTGATATTGGGAAACATAAAGAGGTGTATGATGTTGACACTGTGGATATTAGTGGTACTAGTGGTCCTTATAAAGAGATCTATTGTGTACACAAGGACAAAGAAGACCTGTCAAGAGTCCTCTCTGGATCCACATTTCGAGTTCCCCTTTTTGAGTAAGGTAACATCTCCTCTTCTCATTCTGAGTTGGATCTAGCTATTGCTGTTCTTCAGGGTAAGAGATCTTGTACTAATCCTATAGCCCAGTTTGTTTCTTATGATGCTCTCTCTCCTATAGGTGTTGCTTTTACAGTTGCTCTTTCTTTTGCTTCCATCCTCAAAACTATTACTGAGGCTATGCCAAACCCCAAGTGGAAACAAGCCATATTTGAGAAATGATGGCACTTGAGAAGAACTGTACCTGGAAGCTAGTTGACCTTCCTAAGGGGAGAATCCTAGTTGTATGTAGGTGGGTCTATACAACCAAGTACCAATCAGATGGTTCTATTGAGAGGTACAAGGCAAGATTGGTGGCCAAAGGGTACAATCAGGTGTATTGAATTGATTATCAAGAGACCTTTGCTCCTGTGGCCAAATACAACTCAATAAGAGTTTTTTAATCTGTGGTGGCAAACATAGATTGGCCTTATATCAGTTGGTGTGAAGAAGGCCTTTCTCCATGGAGACTTAGAGGAGGAAATGTATATGGAGCCCCCTCCTGGCTTCAAGTTTCTGGCAACTGATGGTAAGGCGTGTCTTCGGAAGAAGGCACTTTATGGTCTCGAGAGCTTTAGGCAGGCCATTTTGAAGAATGGATATTCCTAGAGTCAAGCAGATCACACATTATTTACCTGGCGAGGTAATGGTACCATCACAACATTGATTGTTTATGTTGATAATATCGTGGTGACTGGAGATGACAATGATGAAATAGTTAGGTTGAAAGCTTATTTGGCCAAACAATTTGAGATCAAGGATCTAGGACACTTGAAGTATTTCTTGGGAATTGAAGTGTCAAGGTCTAAGAAGGGAATCAACATATGCCAGAGAAAATTTGTTCTATATTTGTTGAAAGATACAAGGATGCTAGGTTATAAAATGGCAAGTTCTCTTATTGCGCTGAATCATAAGCTAGGAGAAGATTATGGTCCTTCCCTTGTTGATGCAGGGAAATACCAGAGACTAGTGGGAAAGTTGATCTATCTGTCTTTGACTTGCCTAGACATTACTTATGCAGTGGGAGTAATGAATCATTTCAAGCATGCACCCAGGAGTACTTGGATGTTGTGTACCGCATCCTCAGATATTTGATGTCTTCTCCGTGAAAAGGACTTTTGTATGCTAAGAATAATCACTTGAGGGTAGAAGGTTACTCGGATGCTGATTGGGCTGGATCCATCTCTAACAGACGATCTACATCTGGTTATTGCACATTTGTGGGTGATAACTTGGTTACATAGAGGAGCAAGAAACAACTTCTTGTAGCTAGATTTAGTGCAAAGGCTGAATATAATGTAATGGCTCATGGAGTTTGTGAACTCATTTGGTTGTGTCGGTTGGTTCTTGGGTAGGGTATGACACTGAAAGACCCATACGACTCTATTGTGATGACAAAGCAGCTTTAAGCATTGCTCATAACCTAGTCCGGCATGATAGAACAAAATACATTAAAGTGGACTGGCATTTCATCAAAGAGAAGATCGACTCTGGCAACATTTGCACACCTTTTGTGAATACAGGTGATCAATTGGTAGACATCTTCACCAAAGGATTCACTTCTCACCAGTTCAGTACCATCTTATGCAAGTTGGGAATGTATGACATTTATCCTCCAACTTGGGGGGAGTGTTGGAGTTTATGTAATAAGGGTACTTTAGGAACTGTATTTATATTATGTTATCCTAAGTTGCATTTTCTTTTTATCTCTTTTACCTCCCTAGGGAGGCCTATATAATTTCCCTAACTTATTAATTTGAACCTAATATAGGTGGGAAGAGCAGAATACTCTCCCACGATTTGCACTCTTCTATCTCTTTCTTCTCTCAACTTCTCTCCCTCTTCTTCCTTCCTCTCGTCTCATCATCTTCCTCATCTCTAACCCTAATATCTCTAACTTCCAACTTATTCTTCATATCCAAAACTGAATTAACCCACCAATCTGGCCCTATGGCTGAAATGGAGAGTCCCATTTCCTATATCTCTGTCAAATTTGACTATATCTTTCTTTCTTTCTTCTTCTTCTTCTTTTTTATTTTTTATTTATTTTTGATGTAGAAATTTGACTAGATCCAACCTCGAAGCAATCCACTTTGACACTGTCATCTGAAGTCTTACCTGTGTCTAACCTTGCATCCTCTTTGAATCATCTCTAGAGTCTTTAGTTTTTTCAACTCAATTGTTCTTGGAGGTGACTGAGCATCTTTCTTGAAGGTGGTTCATCGTCACTTCTGCTTTTTTATTTTTTCTCCCTTCTCCCAGTTGGTTCAGGTCTGTCAGGTGTGCTGACTTAACTCATAGTCAGAATTCAGAAAGAAGCAACTGCTTTTATTTTCATGTAGATTGCATTGCTTTTTTTTTTCTTTTTAAAAGTAAATGAACTTTTATTAGTAAAAATAGATTAATGCAAATCTTATTTGCCTAAAATCATGCTCATGAAGGTAATGTCCCCATCTTTTGGCAAGTCTGGAAATGTCTTGCCTTAAATCTTCCACCCCAAGGATGGATGACGTAAGATTTTTCTTTGGATCTGAACTTTTCAATGCTCATAGATTTCTGTTTATTTTTATGTGCACCAACCAGTAGCTATGTGGTGATGGCATCCTGATGGAGTTTTCAATGCAAAGATGTGCCTACCATTTTTTAATATGCTAAAATAAGCTCCAAGAAACCATCCATACATAAATTTCCTTAATCAGAAAGGTGATGTGGGTCCTTCAAAATCTATTTTGGAAACTCCACACTCACATATGGTTAAAGGAAGAGTTGTAGAACATAACTTCTCTAATTTTGTAACACGCTTTCCTAATCATTGTGCCTTTTATTATATTGCAGAGGGCACAACGACAAATGGAGACTTCCTCCTTCCATTCAAGACAGGTGCATTCTTGTCGAAATCCCCTGTGCTTCCAGTGATCCTAAGATATCCTTACCAGAGATTTAGTCCATCCTGGGATACCATTTCTGGGGTGAGTAGCCATCGAGCTATTTATACTGACATTACATTTTAACATTATTCATTGATGAATGTAAGTTTGTAATCTGATCAATTTGTTCCATTGGTTGCATCTACAAATGACTTTCCTGCTTTTACATATATGTTTTCTATATTTTCCTTAGTTGTCATGGAATATTACGGTGAATCCAGAGCTGCAAATTTATTTACCTGGACTTTCTGATACCGGGCACTACATTGTGTGAATTTAATATTCGAATATTATTTTTAGGAAAATTCTGGTTTATTTTTTGAATTGAGATTAGTATCTTTTACTGTGCTATCAATGTGCTCATCAAATTCAAACAGTGGAGGAAGAAAGGAGTGAGTCAATGACAATACTTCTAGTGTGGTAATCTGTTCAGATTAAAAGGCTAGCCATCTGATCCTAACCATTGGATTTTGTTCAGATAAAGCCAAGCCATTCATACAAGATAAGACCCAAAATAGACCTTACATGAACAAAATACCTATATTTATTTTTTGGTATTATTGTCAGTTATGGAGGTCAGGCTTTGTATCCCAATTTGTATTGTTGGTGCTGAGGCCATGGTTCTAAGAATCAGAATCGGTTTGCCGATTCCAGTTGAATCAGATCGGAATTGATTGGATCCGATTCCTGATTCTGCTTAAAAAATTGGGCTTTTTCCAGGGTTCAAGGTAGATTCCGCTGATTCTGGTGATCCATGGAGGACGATTCAATTGCCAATTTCACTTCCTCAAATAATGGCGGAGATAGATGTGCTAAAATATATTAAATATGAGTTTCTTCATCATGGATAATTTATGTGCTATGTTACCTTCAGAGTAAAACTTTCCACAAGGGTGGAATCTGCATTCAGAGGATGAGAGGGTATCTCTTCACCAGCGCCCCAAGTTAAGCCATGTGGCAGATTGTATAAGGCTGGAATTTTATAGACAGGTAGATCTGAAGGTCTCTCGCTCACATGCCAAGTTTCAACCGAAGTGGGTTTTCGAAGTGGCAAAATATAGCATTGAAAAATTCTGGACTGCCCTTAAAAATGTTAGCGTAGAGAGAGGGTGCAAGGATATACATGGGAGGGTATGTCGTTGAATCTGAGTATAAAATTTGATGCGTGGCCCATTCATACCACTACCTAGATATCCATATGGTTGAAATTTCCAGGTTACCTTTTAAATGGAAAAAAATGGGTGCTTGTGTGGAGAGCCATGTGGGAGGAGCCATCTGGTCCTTGTCCTTTATATCCACAAGGCTCATCTATCACGGTTAGGACCTCCTATCCAACGAATACCTATTGATTAAGAAAATAGTCATATATGGAAGTTTCAGTCTATTGAGTTCCTTGTTTGTTTGTTAATTCTGAAAGTTGATGTCTGTGCTTTTGTATTTAATGAGAAATACTGATGTATTACCAATAGTTTAAGGAGTTTGGACTATTGATACCCAGTAATGGCCAAAAAAAAAAAAATCATTATAGCAGTAAATGACATCAAATAGTACAAAAGAATGTAACCTTTAATTAACAAGAAGTATAAATTGTGGTCTTGAATCTTAATATATAGTTTTCTAGTGGTTTATAGTGGAAGGAGGCGGAGGGAGGGTGAGAGAGGCAGGCTACTTCTCTGTGCTCAAATGACAGCATGCCTTGGTTCCCTAAAATTTGTGTCAGTTGCTTTGGTTGCAATGATTAAGCCATATAGTCTAAAAAATGAACATTTGCATTGCAGAAAGGGGAAAAAAAAGCGAGTGAGTTCATTAATACAAAAACAAGGGAAGAAAACTATCTGTTCACAGAATAATATCCATATCCATTCTGAATTGATTAAGCTACTCCATGGTTTTTTCAAACAAGATCAGACTGCGGAGCCTTGACAGTAAAAAACCCCTCCCCAGCTCCCGCCGGGTTGAAAAAAAAAAAAAAAAAAGGCGGATGATCACCGAAACCATGCCAATTTTTTTTGTTTTTGTTTTTTTGTCTTGCAAACTGTGGACTGACCAGTTTCCTAGTTTTGTTTTTTTGGTAAATGTGTCTTCAAACTGGTATATAATTGGTCAGAACTGGGTTGAACCAGGTCAAATCAAATTGACCACCCAAATGGTTTGGTTTCCATTCCAGTTTTAAAAATGAGTGACACTACTGTGGTGTTCCTAGGGTGTAATCGTAAACGATCTTGGCCAGCCATTTGGGTAGCCTAGATATGCATTTTTTGATTATTCAGAAGGAAGGGTGCCACAAATATTTAGACAATTTACTTTTTGAATCTCTTAATAGAAATCATGAAGGGATAAGTAATGTGAATGTGATCATCTGCAAAATAATATCCAAAGGAATTATTGTTTTTACTGCTATTACTGCATGCATTTATTAAATGCATTGATTTTGAGTTCTATACCAAAATTCTTTTGATGTTCCTTTGCAGGCACGCCATGTGATTTTGCTTCTCTGTCAATTTGTGAATCACATTGAGGTGACAAAGTTACCTGTTTACCACCCCTCAGAGCAAGAAAAGGAGGATCCAATACTTTATGCTAATAATGTCCGAAAGTTAATGGCTAGTGAGGTATATGACCCTTTCTCAGCTATTAGCTGGACGCAAGTCTCCAATCTCTCTCTCTCTTTTTAAATTATTTTAACTTACAGTCTGAAATCTAGATCATTCTCTAATGTTTTCAGTAATGCAAGATAACACTGGTTTTACTTGTGCATGAAAATCAAGACAACTAGCATCTTAGGCTTCTTAGCTGATGCATTTGTTACAGATAAATAGGTGCCCCATCTGTCTTTATAAGAAGAGTTTAATGATATTGATTGCTTTCTACCTAGCAAAATCCATGGTTGTATGTGTATGTCCCGAGCTAAATAGATAGGCGTATGTCTCATTAACCGTAGAGTTGAATTTATTGCCTGCCTTGATTGAATCTATTACTTGTCATAAAACACATTGGAGATTTTGCTTCCCAGGGTGTGACAACTTGCGAATTAAATAAAGCCGTCTCTTCTAAGACCAACCTGGGAAATTGGGATTTCCATTTCCATAATATAAATTCATAATGTTTCAATGTTGTACCATGGATGATGGATTGCGTTTATATGACATTGAATGCCACAGGGGTTCCTTTCAGTTTGGACCTTACATGGCAGACCTTTCAGTTGATCCATGCGGTGGGGTTTAGCTTTGTGCATTCTTATTTATTTCTAAAGGGCAGTGTATTTATTTCTAATACATGAAAATTTGGTGTCATCAAGCTAAATCTAAAATTTGGGCCACCTATGAATTGATCGAGACTGCTCAAGCCAAACGACCTCCTGAAGGAGAACAGCTTGACAGTTTGGTAATCCGAAGATTGGTGGATAGATAGATGATGTTTGGAAAATATGGTTCTTATGGGGTAATTGGGTTTGTCTTGGTAGTTGAATTGTTCGCTATCCACTCCCCCAGTGGGTGGCCTGCCTATGAGTAAGCTGGTTACACCCATTCAGTGATAGGCAAAGTGGGCTATATTTGGTATTAGTGGAGTAGAACGCAATATATTGTTTGAATATTATCCTGACCTTCCAATCTGATTTGATTGACACTGATTTCTAGTTTAATTTTTGTTCCTGTTTGCCTGCAGGGTAATTTAACAATGTCAGATATTGGATTGGCTGAGAAGCGAATCTATCATGCTACGCTCAATGGTAATAATAGCCAACCTAGAGTTTTACATCAAAAAGAAGATTGAAATAAATACATGGCCTCGCAAATCATTCCTAGTCACAGCTGGGTTTCTTGGTTCCTTTTGTTATTTTCCCATGGTTGCACAGTAAGGGGTGGTTTCTCCACACCCATTTGGTCAAACATCAGTGTTCTATTATTGTGGTGTAATTTTCAAATTTCATAATTAAAATCGTCTCTGAAAGTTTGAATTTGTCTCCTGGTCCTTCATTTATTAAGTATTTTTTTTTATGTTTTCCTGTGTCAATGAATCTACTCTCATATGCTTTATCCTGGTTTGTTCCACCGTAAAAATGGGGGAAAGTATTACTTAATCCTCAATGTGTTTCTCCATCATAGATTGCTAAATGCCCTACAACCGTGTAAGAGAAAATCTGCATTTGTTAAACTGAAACATCTCTTTGGTCTTGCTGCAGGTTTGTTTTGCCAAAGCTAACACGGATTCGCGATCTGTAAATTCTGTATGTTACAGGAAAGAAAAGGAAAATAATTATTTTTTCCACTGAGCTATTATTGTTGTCCTACTCACTGTGAATTATAGATGCCTAGACCTTGGAGAAATGTTTATAGAGCTTTGGGGTCTTTCTAACATCTGGTTGTACCTTTATTTCGACAACTCTTGGTTTCGATTGTCCTGTGCTTTGTTAGTATTCTTGTCCTAGACTGTCCATTCCATCACCCTTCTCATCTACGACCTCGCCTGCACTGGCTTCTGTAGAATGTTTTAGAACATCCGCAGTGACTAGGCATTACCATTGCCATGAGTATTACTTGCCATGAAAGCAGCACTTGTGGAGGTGTTGATGTTTGTTATGTTAATGAACCAATTGGTTCCATGATCCAATTTTCATCCTTTTATGTTTTTGTTAAATATACTCTGGGAGCTGGGCGGGGAATTTGTTTGATGCTTTCTACTAGTGTCATTTTTCTGTGGCTGTTATAGAGCTGTACTGTTAGGGGGAAGTGGGAGTACCATGGATCAGACTAAACATGTGAGATGTCTAGTACTGTTAACAAAGTGGAAATTTAATGATTCAGAGAATTTACTTACTCTTTCTAAGTTGTGATTAACATTGCTACAATAGGGTTAAAAGTGTTGAAGTGCTTCCTAAGGCTACTTTTGGCTGTCCAGAATCATTTACTTGTAAAGCTGAGATTTCAGATTTGGAAATGATTTGGGAACAGAGGTTCTTTGCTCTTTCCGGCTTCTACATCAGGAAAACTCATATATTTCCGATAGGTAAACGCATCATAGAGAGTACTTTTCTCTTGTTAGTGGACTACAGTTGTTGAGGTCCCACCCAACTACCCAAGGTTCAAGTAAGCGGAATAAGCAATGGGATTGGTTAAATTGATTCCGATTCTGATCCAGCCGGAATTGGCAGGAAGTCATCCAGAATCACTTGAACCCTAGAAAAGCCTGAGATCAGCCAATTTGACTGATCCACGCCTCTGTTTCCTTGAACCATGCTCCCATCTTAAAAAGTATGGAAGAGTTTTATGAATGATTAAACCTAAAGAGGACATTCATAAGGTTTGAAGTCTTAGTGTCGATGGAATGCAAGGGTGATGGGTAAAACCCTAATTAGCTAGTAGGCTTCATTATTTACTACTGTTATTGTGATGGGGTTCTTTTGATGGTAGGCTAATCAGGAGTGTTGGCTTTGAGAGAGAGAGAGAGAGAGAGAGAGAGAGAGAGAGAGTT